>NC_059129.1:106171953-106476595 GCF_020740605.2 Lemur catta
TCTTTACATTGTGCAATGACTATTGGATTAAACTGGCATGAATTATTTATGCATTATGTATTTGTTGTACAAATTCACATATTTGTGATATTATTTTAGTCTTTATTGATAAATTTCTATCACAGTCAATTAGTCTCTGATGGGACTTTTTTGCTCTTTATTTTATTCATGTCATGAATCCTTATTGATTTTTTATCAATACTTTTAAAAAAATCTCTTCTTTGAATAAATATGGGAAATATGAATCTACAGGACTAATGTCCAAATTCTCATCATAGCATCCAAGCATTTCCCCACCTATCTCTATGCCCTCTTAGCTTTCTGACAGCACTTTCTTGGACATGCTGTTTTCTGAGTACAATTATGCCTTTTCAGTTCTCTGTGCAATTGCTGGTGATATTTCCTCTGTAATGCTCTCTCTCTCTCTCTCCCCCACTTAAAGAAATCCTTAAAACCACAATGCAGATATTACTTGCTCCTGAAAGCCTCCTTTCCTGTTCAGGGGTAATTGTTCTTTCCTTACTCTCATTATATTTTTATATACCTCTATTATAGACTTATCATATTGTTAATTTATTGTTTATTTATTTGTTTCATTTCAAAATATTAAGGGGGTACAATTGTTTTTGTAATATGGATGAATTGTATCATGCTAAACTGATGATTTTTAGTGTTCCCATCACCAGGAAAGTGTACATTGTACCTGAGAGGTAAGTTTTTATCCCTTACCTCCCCACTTCTTAGTTTCCAGTGTCCCTTACAACATTATCTGACTGTGTGAAACCATTATTTAGCTCCCACTTATTAGTGAAAACATGTGGTATTTATTTCTCCATTTCTAACATACTTCATTTAAGATAATTGTCTCCAGTTGCACCCAAGTTGTTGCAAAGATGTTATTTATTTCCTTTTTATGGCTAAGTAGTACTCCATGGTATGTGTGTGTATGTGTGTGTGTGTGTGTATGTGTGTGTGTGTGTATCACATTTTCTTTATCCACTCATCAATTGATAAATACTTAAGTTGATTCCATATCTTTTCAAATACAAATTGTTCTGCAATAAACATTAAGGAGCAAGTGTCTTTTTGATATTGTGACTTGTTTCCTTTGGGCTGATACCAAGGAGTGGGATAGCTGGGTTGATGGGAGGTCTGCTTTAAGTTCTTTGAGGAGTCTCCATACTAGTTTCTAGGGATCTTGTTTCATACTTTTTCTTGTGTCTATCCAATTTTCCCAGCACCATTTATTGAATAGGGCATCCTTTCCCCAATGCATATTTTTTGTCTGTGGTATCAAAAATTAGTTGGTTGTTATTATACATGATTTTATTTCTGGGTTCTGTATTCTGTTCTATTGGGCTATATCTCTGCCTTTATGGCAGTACCATGCTGTTTTGGTTAGGCTTATAGTATTATTTGAAGTCTGGTAATGGGGTGCCTCCAGATCTGTTCTTTTTGCTTAAGATTGCATTGGCTATTTGGGCTCTTTTGTGGTTCTGTATGAAGTTTAGGATTATGTTTTCCTAGATCTGTGAAAAATGACATTGGCATTTTGATGGGGATTGCATAATCTGTAAATTACTTTGGACAGTAGGGACATTTTATTAATGTTAATTCTTCCAACTGGGGAGCATGGGATGTTTTTCTATTTGCTGGTATCATCTGTGATTTCTTTCATCAGTGATTTGTAGTTTTCCTTGTAGAGATATTCCACCTCCTTGGTTAACAATACTCCTAGGTATTTTATTTTCTTTACACTCATCTACATGGTATTGAGTTCTTGATTTGAATCTCATTTTGACTGTTATTTGTATATAGAAATGCTACTGATTTGTGTACATAGACTTTGTATCCTGAGACTTTGCTGAATTTATTTATCAATTCTAAGAGTCTTTTGGTGGAGTCTTTAGGGTTTTCTAGATACAAGATCATATCATCAGTGAACAGGGATAGTTTGACTTCCTCTTTCCTGATTAGACTGCCCTTTATTTCTTTCTCTTGCCTGATTGCTCTGGCTAGGACTTCCAGTACTACATTGGATAGAAGTGGTGGCATTGGGCACCCTTGTCTTATTCCAGTTCTTAGAAGAATGATTTCAACTTTCCCTCATTCTTTATGATGTTGGCTGTGGGTTTCTCACACATAGATTTTACTATTTTGGGGTATGTTGCTTCTATCCTTAGCTCATTGAAGGCTTTTATCATGAAGCTGGATTTTATTGATGATTTTTCTACATCTATTGAGATGATGATATAGTCTTTGCTTTATTTCTGTTTATGTGGTAAATCATATTTCTTGATTTGTGTATACTGAACCATCCTTATATGCCTGGGATGAAACCTGCTTGGTCATGGTGAATTATCTATTTGATGTGATGCTGAATTTGGTTTGCTAGTATACTGTTGAAGATTTTTGTATCTATGTTCATAAGGGATAATAGTTTGTAGGGGTTTTTATTGGTGGTTGTTATGTCCTTCCCTCCTTGTTGATGTTATGGAACAATTGCAGTAGAATAGGTGCCAGTTCTTCTTCTTTGTCAGTTTGCTAGAAATGAATTGTGAATCCATCTGGTCCAGGGTTTTTCTTTCTTTTTTTCTTTTGGAAGTTTTTTTTTTTTTACTGTTTCAATCTTGCTAGTCATTTTTGGTCTGTTCAGGATTTCTATTTCTTTCTGGTTCAGGTTTGGGAGGTTGTGTGTTTCCAAAAACACATTTTCCGTTTCCTCGAGGTTTTCTAATTTGTGTGTATAGAGGTTTTCATAGTAGTCATGGATTATATTTTGTATTTCTATGGTATCAGTTGTAATATCTCCATTTTCACTTCTAATTGAGTTTATTTGAGTTCTTTCTCTTCTATATCTGGTTAATCTAGCTAGAGGTCTATCGATTTTGCTTACCTTTTCAAAGTATCAACTTTTTATTTCATTGATTATATATTTTTTTGCTTTCCATTTTGTTTAGTTCTGTTCTGAGCTTTATTATTTCTTTTATTCTGGTAGCTTTGGGTTTGGTTTGTTCTTCTGTTTCTAGTTCCTTGAGTCTGACATGAGGTTGTTAATTTGTGATCTTTCTCTCTTTTTGATGTAAGCATTTAAGGTTATGGACTTCCTTTTTAGCACTGCTTTTGCTCTATCCCATAGTTTTTGGAAATTTATGTTCTCTTTGTCATTAAGTTTTAAAAATGTTTTAATTTCCATGTTAGTTTCGTCATTGATCCAAGGATCATTCAGCAAGTTGTTTAATTTCCATTACTTTGTGTAGATTTGAGTTTTTCTTGGAATTGATTCTAGTTTTATCCCACTGGAGTCTGAGAAGATACATGGAATGATTTTGATTTTTGTCAATTTACTGAGACTTGTTGTTTGGCCTAACATATGATCTATCTTGGATGATGTTCCATGTGCTGATGAGAAGAATGAATATTCTGCAGTAGTTTTTTTTTTTTTATTTTGTAGAATATTCTGTTACTGTCTGTTAGGTCCCTTTGTTCTAGAGTCTAAATTAAGTACAGTGTTTCTTTATTGATTTTCTGCCTCAATGGTCTGTCCAATTCTGTTCATGGAGTGTTGATGTCCCCAGCTATTACAATGCTGTTTTTTATTTCTTTACTTAGATCTAGCAGAATTTGTTTTATATATCTGGGAGTTCCTGTGTTAGGTGCATATATATTTAGAATTGTTATATCTTCTTGCTGAATTGCTCTTTTTATCATTCTATAATGGCCATCTTTGTATTTTTAACCCATTATTGATTTAAAGTCTATTTTATCTGACATGAGAACAACTGCTCCTGCTCACTTTTGGTTTCCATTTTTGTGGAATATTTTTTCCATCTTTTTATCTCAAGTCCATGACAGACCTTGCAAATTAAATGGGTTTCTTGGAGACAGCATATATTTGGGTTGTATTTGTTCATACATTCAGCCAATCTATATGTTTTGAATGAAAATTTGCCTGGTATTATCAGAAATTTAGATTGTAGATACAAGATGGTCCTCAAACACCTGGATGATTCATAACAGATAGGACATCACAAAGACACATATTCATCAGTCTGACCAAAGTCAAAATGAAGAGAATATCCTACAAGCTGCAAGCAACAACTAACATACAAAGGAAAACCCATTAGACTAACAGCAGCATTCTCAGCAGAAACCTTACAAACCAGAAGGGATTGGGGTAACATTTATCCTTCTTAAACAGAATAACTACCAGGCAAGAATTTTATACCTTGAAAAACTAATTTTCATAAATGAAGGAGAAATAAAATATTCCCCAGATAAGCAAAGGGGAATTTGTCACCACTAGACCTGCCCTATTGGAAATGCTCAAAAGTGTGCTATATGTGGACCACAATAATCACTAGCCACTAGTGTAAAAACACATGAAAGTAAAAACTCACAGCTTTTATAAAACAGTAGCAAAAGGGGGAAAACAAAATAACAAGGTATAAATTCAACATGATGAACAGAACAGTATCTCACATATCAATACTAACATTAAATGTAAGTGGTCCTAATGCTGCACTCAAATGTTAATGTATTATTTATTAAAATATCTGTCTCTTTTGCTAGGCTAGTTGCTCCTAAGTCCAGGCCATTTTCATATTTGTGTTTGTGTTTAGCATAGATTCTAGAATACTAAAAATATAAAATAAATACTTAGACAATGACTAAGTAACTGTAGACATAGTATGATCTTCACTTTTCTTCTCTCTTCCTTTTCTATCTTTGTTCTGTCATCATGAAACTCATCCATGTATTTTTATGTATCATATATTCAATGACAAAGTAATCTGCCTAAACCACTGTTTAATGGCTATGGAGGAAACAAAAATTAATCAGGAAAACATGATTTTTGAGTTCAATGAGTTTGTAGCCTGGTATTATCTATCACTGGCAATTGTAATTTGGGCCCTGACTGGAGTATATGATATTACATAATATCTAATATATATTAGACAATATATATACACATATATTTTATATGATGATATATGTACATATCTATATATTCAGTTGTTTTCTTAGCTATGGCCTAGTTACATTGATTTATAAGAGATTGTGTCATATAATTATTTTAGGTGCTTGTCATTCTAGATCTGATAGTAATTAGACATGACAGTGTTATGATTATTTTTTATTTGACCAGGAGCAAGGAGACATGTTTTGCTTGGGGCAATATACGTAACTTAAACTTTTGTACCCCCATAATATGCTGACATAAAAAAATAAAAATTTAAAAAAAGAAAAATTTTAAGTGAGAATGAGTATATTTAATCAATCATAGCCATTCCAAGAATTTTAATTTTAAATGTTATTCATATAAAAATTATATCTTGACAACTTCTTTATTCAAATATTTTGCAAATTTAGATTTGAAGAATTTTAAGCCTGAATTATTTTATTTATCTCAGCAATAGCATTCTCCAAAGTGGGTTTTGCATAAAGCCTTGAAAATATTCTGTAAATAAAAAGTGGGGAATACCTTGATCAGACAGGTTTAGAGAGAATGACTTGCCTTTGGATCTACTTCCTTTTGGAAATTCATGTGCTCATTAATAAACTAAAAAGTGCTGCGATGTCCATAAATTTAAGAAGTTGTTTATTTCATATATTTTTTAAAAATTTCCTTTGGCTTCTAAAACTTTTTATATGTAACATCTAGAAGCATCTTTCGTAATTAGTGTCTTGATGTACATGGTAACAATAGTTTGTACATTAGTTGACATTAATTGATACCTTCTGATAGAATGTGATGTAATAGTCCATTTCATTAATCATCGGAAATACTTTGACAGATGGAGAAAGATGCAAGATAAAATGTCTACTTCAGGTTGAACAACTTTTGTTCTCAGCAAAAGGACCAAGTGCTCTAGGGTGGAGCACTGTGACAAGGTTCAATATAGCAGCAACTCAAATCAAAATATATGTAGATATTTCAGGACTCACCCTGTAGTCAGAATCAGTCATCATGAATCAGAGATGAGAGAAAGTGAAAAATGCCATTAAACAAGCTTCAGAGGAAAGGTCTTCAGTTCCGGATGAAGGCTCTGCTTCCAAGGACACAGCCAGCTTGGATCACAGCCTGTCAAAATCTGAAGCGGGAATTAGAGCCCTAGGAAGGGTAGCTATCTCACTTTCAGGACACTGAGGTCTACGCTTTGCCCAAACTTGAAAATTATTGGCCATTGAAGATAAATTATGCCTCTTTTTTTTTTTTTTTTTGATTGGGACTTTGTTACTTTTGAATCTGTGATTGTACACAATAGGCATTCCTGAAATAGTTATAGGATTAAAGTAAATAACTGAAGAAATAAAAGAGTGATCATATGCATAGGCAATATAAATGAAGAATATTAATTTATCTATAGTGTTTTAACAGAGTCACCTAAAAAGACTTTTTGCTTTGATTTTGCCTGATTTTAAAAATGTTTCATTTATATATCTGTTTTCTTTGGCATGTATACATGAGGCTGCAGATGTGGTCAAGGAAAAGATACTGTTTACTACCTATCTTGTAATGATCCAAGGATTTATTTAATAACAGTGATTCTTCTATGATTCATTCTCATACTCAATGCAATCCATATTGCTTCCTGTGGAAAAACTGCTGTGTGAATAGTAAAAATGCCTTTTGATGGTGATGATAAACTCAAAAGATAGACTGCTTTTTTAGATGAGAGAGTCTCTAATGTTCTTTTATTGACAGTGTGTTGGAAGAATAGAAAATTATGATCTTCTGTCTCAACTAGCCTGGAGTTCTTCCCAAATCAATCCCTATTCAAACACAAAATGTACATCTTATGACCCCCTCCTCACTCCTCAACTTCTTGCTTAGGGCAAGGCCAATGTGCTTTTGAAGTGCTCTAGCTTAGCTGGTTTTTAATCTTCCTTTTAAAAACATTATTTGCAGCTAGAAATCTGATTCAGTTTAAACTGCTGAGTTATAGTATACTGAAAGCCATGATTTATAAATGCATAGTAAAGATGTAATGCAGTAATCGAAGTAATAAAATAGCATTATGAAGAGTGGTTGATATGCATGCGTGGAACCTATTTTTCAAGTATTAAATACTGACTCTAAATTATGTTAAAATCAAACATCTTTTAAAAATAGAAAAGAGCTAAAGGTCATATTATAAAATATCTATAAATTATAGTCTTTTTATAAGCCTCGTTGACCAGAAGTTTATAAGAAAAAAAATAGCAGTGATTTCAAAAAAATCAGCTAAAACCATGAACACAGAATACTATTTTTATTGTTATAATTTTCATTTAGATTGTCTTATACTTAAGCTAAAATTTGTTTTATTTTTATTTTTTAGTCATATATTTTAATTATTGCAAGAACTTTCTAAAACATATTTGAAATGAACATTTCCCTTAAGATTCAGTTCTATGTAATGTAGAGACCTCCAAATAAGTGAACTTATTTAGATGCTCCCCTTAAGAGATCTATAAATTCCTTATGCCTTAATGCAACATCAGAAAAGCAATGTTTTTAATGATAAACATAGAGCATTCAATAAATTTCTACTACTTCATGAAGTCCATCTTAATTAGAATTGTATTAATCATAAACAAAGTCTGAAGCACTAAAACAACTATTGAAAATCATGACAAATTGGTGTTTTATGGTTGGTTGTAGGTGGCCCATCTCATGCTCCCAGAATACAGAGTTTTAAATTGTAGAAGGACATTCTACTTTCTGAGATCCATTCTTATTGTTTACAGTGAACATTGAGCCCACCCTTTGGGCTTGTCACCAGGAGAAGACTCAAGTAGAATAATGTTCCAAGACCATTTGTTCTTAATGAAAGCAATTTGTTATGAGCTGAAGGGAAAGTGTCCTTTGTCCTTCTGCCAAAACAGCCTTGCTCTATGTTTGTTGAGGTCATTCAGATTAATGGGGGTGGTACAAGATGCTTTAAGACAAAAGCATTAGTGGAAAGATGCAAAGCATTTTTCTAAAACAATGCCAAATACCAGGGAACATATGTATTGTGTTTTCAGATATCTATTATGAAATAAGAATTCATTATTCTTAATTGTGTTTTCCTATATGGTGTCCCTATGGCCCCATTATTCATTTGATAAAAATGTTTTTTGAGAAATGTTATTTTTTTAGGGTGATAGTAGGAATCGTATAGACAGAAATAGCATTGATAAGACCACACAATTCATAATTTATGGTCAGTCTATTTCAATAAAATTATGACCAGAACAATCATTACATTTTATACCTAATAAGTTCTTCATGTTAAGCCCATTTAGGGAAAAAAGAAAAAACTACAATTGTCCTTGAAGAGTAGCAGATTGAAAAAATGAAGAGTAAAATATAAAGAAAGGTGATGAATTTTCTTGGACAGGAAAACCATGGCCAGGCCTCATGAGATACAACTATAGTGAAGACTTTTAAGTGCTCTAATTACTACAGAGACTGACAAATATATATGCATTTGAAAAGAAATATTACCTAGATGTCTTTTTCAGTTAGGATTCTGTATTGTTCAGTGATTTCATCCTGACAGCTCAATACAGAAAGATTGAGGTTTATCTTTTTCATGCTTCCTTCTTATGGGATGCACCTGTTGTTTATTTCAAACGCTTTGTCTTCATTTTCCATAAATTTTGTAACTTCCACCTTTACCAAAGATTCTATGAGGGAGAAGAGGATAACACATTTATCTAATTTGGAATTTGAAAACGAAAAACAAAGCACAAACCTATTGAATTTTTATCCAGTCTGGTTCTGGATGACAGCGACTTTATAAAAAATAACCAATATTTCTCCATTCAGAAGATTTGACAGATCACATATGCACCCTGGATGAATCATGCTCAGCAGTGATACTTACCTTGCTGCTTTTATCATCCCATTCAAGAAAGTTTAATTTTTCTCCTTGAGAGTTTTTAAGGCAGCAGAGGTTCAGTTATTTGTGGTAACCTTTGACTAGTTCTAGTCTTACAGTGTTTATATTATGTTACTTAGAGAATTTTATACTTGAAGATTTTGTTTTTTCTGCTCTTTTTATATCAGGCTATAACATTTTATACAAGATTATTTCTGGGAACTCAGTTGATATATAAGAAAAATCAGCATATAATATTTAAATGGAACTTCTAGTCCATATAGCAAGTACCTACTATGTTATTTGTGCACTTCTGATTATTTTCAATAATTATTAATTTGTCACTGTAAGTGGATGTAATACTGGCTAAAAGTCTTGGTTGAGTGGAACAGAGATAGATGGCTTCTGTGTTGCTGTCACAGGATTTCAGACTTGTTATCACAATACGTATTTCACTCCTGTTCTCAAAGAAGCATCATGGAAGGTGAGGAGGAAATTCATCATTTTCAGTCATGTGGCTCTTTAATTGTAGGCCTCTTTGTTGAGGCTATTCACTTGGGGATCAATTAGGATCAAGTGTGGTGCTGTACTGGCTGCTGCATGTAAGCCTGCCAAGAAAAGCATTGAGATGACCACCTCAAAATTGTCATAGACAGAAATGACATGTGGTCACCCTCAAACTATTATTAATCTGAAATTAGCTGTTACTATAATAGATGAAGTTTGTTGCAATATAAATAATTAAATCACAGGAGGATAATTTGTTTATCAATTTCTTCACCTATGTTAGAAATAGCAAAATTCTACCATAAGAGTTTTGTTAGGAGTAACTGAAAACTGAAAGATAATTTTATAGGGTTTAGCAAAGTCTTCATAGTAACAACAACAATAATAACAATGTATGCCAGATAACAAGATAATTGTACAAAAAATTGGAAGATGTACTTTCTTGGCTGCAATATTTATAATGAGGTAAAATAATGTTGCTAAGATTCCATCAACCTTCATAAAATACACATTAATTAATAGATTCATGCTGCATCTAAGTATTAGCACACATTTGTATTAGAATTAAATTATAAGATAGACTTGTATAAATAATGAATAACAAGCCAAAATTTTTTGTTTCAATTTGAGATGATATATTACTGGGGAATTTTATTCTTACACTATGAACACATATTCCTAAAATTTTAAATAGAGGAGATAAACAAATATAAAAGCCTAACTAAAGAAACGACAACTAAAGGAGTTTGAGAGACATATAAACAAAGGCATTTTTGTCCCATATGCCTGGTACTGATAGATATTAAAAATATAATATTCTGACAACATCCTTTTGCTTGGTATAAATAGAATTGTTCTCTAAATTACACATATCGATTGGCTGAATTAATTAGTTGCTTTGTTGGTATTTAGTTGGATTTTTAAAGACAAAACAAAACATAGAAAAGCAAGTAATCCAATAAATTAAATTTTAATTTATAATTTCCTCTTTTCTCCCTCCATCATACCTTCCCCCATATTCTGTTCTCCTTTTATCTTTTTCTCTATTATACAAAGAATTTTAACTGATTATAATATTTACTAAAGACAAGGACTCAGAACTAAACCTGACACTTTGAGAAGATAAATGTGGTTTTGTTTGCACTGGTAATCTTTAAATCTTGCTTTAAAAATTATTGCTCATATTTCATGTGTATCTGAGCATACTCTAAGGTATTGAGCTTTAAGTGGGGTGTGGCTGAATATGGGGCTGAGCAAAACTCTGTACATCTGTGGTTTGGTGAAACATTGATTTTCTCTATTGCTTGTGACTTACCTGGGGATTCTGCAGAAATCTAACATGGTTGGCAGTGGCTGGCTGGCCACAGATACTTGGCCCAGTGGCGCCACTTTGTAATAATTGGTTTTGTGTGGGTGGTCCAAATTGGACCACATTCACCAGACTCTATTCCTTTTGCTTTCCTGTATGCTCGTGAGTCCAGGAAAGGCTCTCCTTATTATGTTGCCTGAAACAGTGCAACAGAGACCAGGGTTTCAGATAATGGCTATGCTATCCACTGTCCATTCTGTAATTGTAGGTGGATCAGGAACTGGGAGGAGAATACCAGTATCAGTTTCTTTGTGAATTTTGAGGTAGATTTGATTTTTTTTCCCTCAAAAGCTGATGCAGAAAGTGATGGTATTCCAACAACCTGAAGGAAATAAAAAAATTAAGCCCTAAGAATATGGGTATTTCCTCAGCTGCCACCAGGCGAGTAGGGAGAGGGGAAGCCGGGCACTCACATGACCCCCGGACAAATCCTACCATCCTGCTGTGGGCTGCTATGAGACCAAGATGTGAGCAGACTGCACTCTCTACAGCTACCTGACATGGCTGCTTTAGCTGAGAGGGGCCCAGCCCTCCCTGGTGGCAGGCCCACAGCGTAGCCACCAAAGCCCAAACCTGGGCATTTTTCTGGTGGCCAAGGGACCACACCACCTCTGCCTATCAGAACCAGCATCTGAACGTACTACCAGGGGGCCTGAGGACAAGTCTGCTGGCCTGGTTCTGTCTCTCAAGTAGTTAAGCATGCCACCCAGGTACCTGGAAATTGCTCAGCACAGTTTACTACCATTGGCATCTGGTCATTCCAACCAGGGTCTGAGATTTGGCCAATCCAACCTACTCATACCACCATAGTTAGCACCCACCTGCACGTGTTATTGGCAGGCCAGGGACTACTATCACAGCTACCACTATCACCAGCAGAGACCACTTGGGTCTCAGTGGGCTGCTCCACCCCCACTACTGCCATCATTTCCATCATACCAGCTACCTAGGGACCTGAGAACCCACCCACATGCCTGGTCCAGTGCTGCCAGCATCTGAGTAAGCCACCCAGAGGACCAAGAATTGGCCCTCCAGGGCCCACTGATGCTGGTGCCAGTGTGAGCTGCTCTGAGGTCTAAGAACAGGCACACTCATCCCACCACTGCTACCACTGGGACCTCATGACTATGACTAAGACATCAAAAGCACAGGCAACAAAAGTAAAAATTGGCAAATGGGACTTCATTAAACTAAAAAAGCTTCTGCAGCACAAAAGCAATAATCAATAGAGTGAAAAGACAGCCTATTTAATGGGAGAAAATATTTTTAAAGTATGTATCTGACAGAGATCTAATACCCAAAATATCTAAGCAACTCAACTCAACAAGAAAAAATAATCTCATTAAGAAGTAGGCAAAGGACATGAATAGACATTTCTCAAAAAAAGACATACAAATGGCCAACAGGTATATGAAAAAATGCTCAATATCACTAATTATCAGGCAAATGCAAACCCAAATCACAGTGAAATATCATTTTACCTCAGTTAGGATGGCTGTTATTAAAAAGACAAAAAAATAACAGATGTTGGAGAGGATATAAGAAAAGGAAACTCATATACTGTTGGTAGGAATGTAAACTAGTACAACCACTACAGAAAACAGTACGGAGATTTCTCAAAAACTAAAAATAGAACTACCATTCAATCCTGCAATCACACTATTCTCTATCTGCCCAAAGGAAGAGAAATCTATATATCAAAGGGATACATTTACTCACATGTTTATTGCAGCAGTATTCACAATAACTAAAATATGGAACCAAACTTAAGTGTCCATCATTGGATGAATAGATAAAAAAAATGTGGTATATATACACAATAAAATACTATTCAGTAATGAAAAATAATGAAATTATGTCATTTGCAGCAACATGCATGGAACTGGAGGTTATTATCTTAAGATAAATAAATCAGGTACAAAAAGACAAACATTGCACATTCTCACTCATATGTGGGAGCTAGAAAATTTGAACATATGGGAGTAAAGAGTGGAAAAATAGTTAACAGAGACTGGAAAAGTAGGTGGGGTGTGGATGAAAAGAAGTGGATTAACAGGTACAAATGTACAGTAAGATATATGGAATAAATTCAAGGTTTGATAAAGTAGGATGACTGTACTTAACAAAAATATGTTGTACTCAGGTGATGGACATCCTGAATACCTTTATCACTACGCATTATATTATATATATGTAACAAATTTTCTCATGTACCCCATATATTTGCACAGACTAAAAAAAAAAAAAAGGAATATGACTATGTCCTGATCTTTAAAAAAACCCAAGTCTATACCATCTGGACTTGTTCATGTTTGATTTTATTCTCCACATATTTTTGCAATGTTGAGTTTACATTAAGCATTCTCATATCTTATGTTATATTTTTACTGTATTTCTAACTAACTAATGAATCATACATTTTTATGGTAAAAGTTTACTAGAGTTGGAAAGGGACATGAGAGCACATTACTGTATTCAAAATCTACTGGATTCTCTTTTAATAACCAGGTTTATTCCCTTCTTTTAAGTCATCCTTATTCCCAGATGGAATTTTGCTAGAAATAGAGTTTAATCATTTCTAATTCCCTTAAGAACTGAAAAGCTGAAGCAATATGGAAAGGTTTTAGATACAACTCTATTATTGCTATAATAAGCATAATTTTACCAGCTTGTTATACAAGAGTGTTATTGAAGAGCTATTGAGTCATTGGTTCTTGAATTACAGAAAAGTTTCTAACATTGGCATGTTAACAGATAAATGAAATCCTGAATTTATAGGACATTTTCTAGTAGAAAAGTTAATTTAAAAATAACATTGTTAATTATAAAATAACTTGCAGTTTGTATGCTATTGTTATATCATTATTAGCAACAATTTTAATAAAGAACTTTATAAATAGGTTATTCATTCTAGCATAGGCTTTTATTGAAAACAGTTATCTTGGCCATTTGAAAGAAAATTATCTACTCTATCCAAAGAATAGTATAAAAGAAGTAAAAACTTAATTTTTCAAAATAGTCTACTGTCCTTTCAATATGTTTTGTATATGTAAATTTTAAAAATAAAATATATAGCTATATATTTGAATAAAAATAAAGTTTCCTTTATAAGAGTTTAGACACAGTGTTAATTAAAAAGCAAGACATGTAAAACATTTTGGTCTCAAATTTCTGATTCCAAAATTGTAATGTGATTGGTCAGGTTTACTAAACTGTTAAGCTATATTAGCTAAGTTACTGGCACTAGTGCCTAGGAGTTACAATTTAGAAAACAGTACAATATGAGAATTTTATAGTATAAAAATAAAAAAGTGATGACTAATCAAGAAAAGATTCTAAAATACATCATATATGGTAATGCTAAGTCTAATTTCCAAATTTTATATCTTTCGAATTTTTGACATTCACTATTCTGAAAAAAAAAAATACCCCCAAATTAGCTGCCTAATTCTCACATTGTTTCATTGTTCACTTTAAAATGTTCCACAAGTCATGTATTTCCTTAAATTATCAAAATCAAGTGACTTGGATGTGAGGTTAACATTTTAATGAGCCTGATATATCACTGAGCTCAGAGCCTACGCATGTTTATGCCTTTAAAAGTATAGTTTTGAGAGAACTGGAGCTTAGAGAAGTAATGAAAGACAGGAGAAGGCTGGCAGTAAGAATTGAATGGAAGAGACATTGGATGTTCTGAGGGTATGTTCTACAGGAGTGGGAAAGCAATTGGATAAAAGGGGTGAGGAATTAACAAACTGGATGATAGCTTCTCAGGTACCTAACACATGAAGGCCCTAGTAATTATAATAGCAAACGCTTAAAATAGAATTTACCATGCGCTATACATATATTAATTCATTAAAGCCTCAAAAAAATCTCAGGAAGTGGGTTTTATTACTACCCCATTTTAAAGATTTAAAAAGAGACAATGCAGATATTAAGTTATTTGCCCCAAACCACCCAGCTAGTAAATGGCAAAGCTAAGCTTTAAACCTTGGAAGTGTCGCTCCAGGGTCCATGGATTTTATGCAATACTATGCCGTACCGCCTATCTATATAACTTTTTCCAATAATACGTGCTGTGAACCTAGACAATTGGGGGAATTTTTCTTCAGTTATTTAATTTTCATCCTGTTTTGTGTCTAAGCAGGAAGACCAGGAGAGTAATAGGCTGAATTTGAATGCATTCCTATGTATCCACACTGAGAGAAACCTAGCTCATACTGGACTGGGAGTTCCAGCTGTGCCCTAAGTGTCAAGTTGTTTCAGAAGGCTTACATAGGTCCCCAGAGAAGTGCACATTAATATCATTTCACTGGAAGTTTCCCTCACAATGAAGAGTACTGCAAGAAATTCTGCTAAGACCTGGCTGAAGAATCCTGCACCAATTACCCTTCTGATCTCAGGTTCCTCATGTAAAAGGGATCCATTGGGATCCGGAACAGTTAATGAGCCTTCAATATCTGATGTGATCCTGAGGTTAAAAGCTTGGGCTTTTAAATCCAGACGACTTAACTAGTTCTTAGTTATAATAAAGTGGTTAAGGGTACGCACTCCAGAGCCAGATTGCATGGGTTCAAACTCCACCTCCACTACTTGTTAGTGATGACCTCAGAAAAATTTAATTCACTTTGTGTAGCTCATTTTTCTCATCTGCAAAATGCACAATATATTAGTACTATCACATAGAGTTGGTATGAGGATTAAATGTGATAATATATATTCAAAATTTTAAATAGCATCTGGCTTTTGGTAAACTCTCAATAAATGGCATCTATTCTAGTACTAATGGGAGCTTTAGCTAGGTGCTTACCCTTTAAAGCAGGGGTCCCCAACGTATGGTGAGTTGTATGTTATATCATTACATATTACTATGTAGTAATAATAGAAATAAAGTGCACAATACATATAATGTGCTTGAATCATCCCGAATCCATCCCCCGACCCCCTGATCCATGGAAAAATTATCTTCCATGAAAACAGTCCCTGGTGCCAAAAAGGTCGGGGACTGCTGCTTTAAAGCCTCAGCTTCCTCACCCATGATGTGATCATAATAATAACGGCTGCCTCTTAGAATTGCTGTGAGGCTTATAAGGGAAAATAAACAGAAAGTGTTCTGTACAGTGCCTGGCATAAAGCCAGTACTTAGTGACTGTGTTCTCATTATCAATTGTCATCCTTCTTTGTTCCTACCTTGCCCTCCTGGATATGATTGCCATAGTGTCTATTCACACCTGCAGGTTCACAAGAGCATGGCTGTTGTTCTGCAACTGTGTTACTTTGGTAAGGAATGGGTATCAGGAAGGATACAAAAAGATGGAGAAGGCTAAATTAGGCCAGTTGGGTGAAGTGTGGAAAAGGCTGGAGCCACAAGCAAAAGCCCCACATTCTGGAGCAGGTCTGTGAATGGGGCTTGCCATGCTGCCACGGGGACATGCATGCTGGGCAGAACAGACAGTTATGATCGAAAACCCTAGAGCTTGGTGCAAGCAGTGTAAGTGTGGGGATGATCCTGTGGCCAGCCTGCCTGACAATGATGGTCTCCAGGTGACTTTCTTTGTTTCTCTAGGAAACAAAGCATGAAAACCAGGAGCACGGTTTCTGGTTCTGTTTCAGATGTGTCTTAAAAATTGAATATAGGTGCCAATGTGACGGGATAAATGTGAGTGGGAAGGGAGTGAAGGAACATCTACATACTCAATATTACCAGCATGGTAAGATGGGCAGAACTGGGTAGACTCCTCTTTATACTGAAGTATTTTACTACAGATAAGCACATGCAGATAAGTATAAATTTCAGCAGAAACTTATATTTTCAAACAAACATGTCAATTTACTTAATTCTCACAATAACTATGTAAACCAGAGATTATGATCCTCATTTTACAGATAAGCATGGGGAAACTCAGGCTCAGAGAGATTGAGAATCAAACCCAAAACTTAATAGTAAATAAAAGAACTGGATTTGAAGCCTGATCTAGTCTACACTATAGAGTGTGTGTGTGTGTGTGTGTGTGTGAGAGAGAGAGAGAGAGAGAGACATGTGGGTAGCAGATAAAAATCTCGTCACTATCAGAAATGTAAGAAATGGAACTATTTTGTATAAATAAATTCTATTTCTATTTTGAGCCTACATTTTACTCAGTTGTATAAATATAATCTCAGTGGACTTTGTACCCTTTTTCTTGAGGCTTCATCTAAGTTTTAGGGGGCTGGCTTTGGAATGCAGTCTGGGAGGGACATGTCTTCCTTAATATTGCATATCCATGAATGTATTTATGTAGACGTCCCTTATTTTTATGAAGACCATATTATTTATCATCTAAACCAGACACTTTACAGTATGAAAGGGGGGTACTGAAAATAACTATGCCAAAACAACAAATATAAGGCATAGCTGCGTAAGGCAAGCCAGATATATGGTCACTATGAATATTTCTTTCTGCTGAGTCTCTTCCGGTCTCGCAACCCTCTCCAGAGCCATAGTGAAGGATGGATAGAGGGAACACATGTTCCCAGCTTAGAGTCTATAGAGGCACTGCAAAGGATAGCATGGCTACAGCAGTGTGCAGTGAGGATGAAAACACATTGCATGGATTCTGTGTGCCAATTGCCCTTGTTCTGCCATTGTGTCCCACATTGTCTGCTTTGGGACTATAGTAAGTTCTGGAAATCTCTGCGAGGCTGCCCATGTCTCTGTCTGCATTGGCCCACATGAATCCCTTCATTTGCCAGGGTCTTGCCATCTTCCCTGACTGTCTATGGGGAAAGCCTCTTCCGTCCTCAGAGTCTACAAATCTGTGAGTTCAATGATGTAGCAGCAAGGGAGGACAACAAAAGCAACAAAAGAGCTCAAACCCTCCTGGCTTTGATCTTAACTACTTCCTGTCCCAATTGAGTGTTTGATCTTTATTTATTTATTTTTTTTTTAATTCAGGATATTATGGGAGTACAAACATTTTGGTTACATGTAACGCATTTGCCTCACCCAAGCGTGTTTGATCTTTTCAGTCACACTATGACCCATGGCCCAGCTTGTGTCTCTACCATATTCTAGGGTCTCTTCTAGAGAAGAGACAGAATATGGAGTTTACAAAAACGAATCCTAGAAGTAGTGTGCATTGCTTCTACCCACTTAAACTGAAAGGGAGCTAAAAAGTATCAGCCAACAGGGACCATGGTTTAAGGGAGAAATCTGGATTTTTATAAGCACTGGTGTCCTTGTCCAGTTGGTCCTTTCCTGTGTCATTCCTCTTGTGGCTTTCCTCTTCTCCACCATCAGCCTGATTTGGGAGAGGAGGTTAGGGTTAGGAATATTTACTTTTCTTAACCTTCTATCAAATATTTTGTCTGTACTAAGTAAGATTCCTCTTTTTTGTTTCTGAGAGTTTTATGCTTCTGAAAACAAGATCAGAAACATGCTTGTTTTTTCCTTTGTTTCCCACTCTATTGTATTCCTCCTCTGAGGCCCAGGTTGGGCTGTTTCAGTCTTGTGTGTGTATGTGTGTGTGTGTGTGTGTGTGTGTGTGTGTGTACCTCAAGATGTAACTATGTAACTAGGGTTCAACTACCAGGAACAGGCCCATTTCCACAGTGCAAATATAAATGCAACATTATTTCCTTCTTCAAGACTGTACTACTTATGTATTCAGGGATTCTAAAGGCATTATGAGGGTCTTAAGTGTGGCTCATAATACTCTGATATACTGTCAATGACTCAGGAGAAGGTGGTCAAACCAACGCTATGTCTGAATATGAAAGCTAGGAAAGTTCCCCAATTCAGTCAACAAGCTTTAGCAATTCAACTTCACAAATATAAATAACTTGTCACATTTTTTTTCTATGTAATGGCAGCAATTAAAATTTTCTAAAATTTTGAAAACTTGATGGGTAGAAACTGGAGAAAATGAAAACAATTCTCTCTCTCTGCATATACACACACACACACACACACACATATGTATGTATATGTATACATATATAAAATAAACAAATATATATTTTTCTTTTATAAAGGTAGATATTTGAATTTTTAATTGGAGCTACTATTCTTGTTTATTTGCTTCTTTTGGAAAAAACATCTGGATTGCCCCTTTAATTTTACAAATATACAAAGTACCCATTCATCGGTCTTGAAGAAAACTGTAGAAATCTGAAAAATTTCAGCAATAAACAATTTATGAGTTTTAAGTTGCTCACTGTTCTGAGTAGTGAGATAAAAATCTCATTTTCCACTCCATCTTGCTAGGACATGAATCATCCCTTTGTCTAGCATAACAACTCTGTAGGCACTATCTGCCTTTAATCATTTAGTAGCCAACTGTATTATCAAATCCACTGTTGTGGCATCACAGTGTTTGCATTCAAGTATTAATAACCCTTATTTTACTTAATAATGGCCCCAAAGTGCAAGAGTAGTGATGCTTGCATATTATTATAATTGTTCAATTTTATTATTAATTATTGTTGTTAATCTCTTAGTGTGCCTAATTTATAAATTAAACTTTATCAATGACAGGTATGTATGGGAAGAAAACAGTATGTATAGGGTTCAATCCTATCCACAGTTTCAGGCATCCACGGGGGGACTTGGAATGTATACCCTGAGGATAAAGTGCGTTTACTGTATACCAATAATCTGATTTTTAACCTCTTATTCTAAAGCAGGGATTCTCAATCTTGGTACTATTTACATCTTAAGATCAATAATTCTTTATTGTGGGAAGTTATCTTGTACATTGCAGGATGTTTAGCAGCACCCTTGCTTTCTGCTTACTAGATGCCAGTAGCTTCCCCTCCCCCATACTACTTTAATGTACATAAGGCTTCTCTCTGCCTCAAAGAGAGTGATCAGGAAATAAGCAGAGATTCTTGGAAAGGAAAAATGTGAGCAAATCTGGCCAGGGTACCCTGAGAGTAGGCTCCTCAAGAAGCAGCTCTGAGTAACTTTCTGTGCCAGGCTGAATTACCCACACCTTCAGGTAGTACTCTAAAATTTTATAGCGTGTGCTGTGGCTGTGTCAATTCAGGGTAGAGGTCAGGAAACTTTTTCTATAAAAGGCAAGACAGTAAATATTTTAATGCTTATAGACCGTATGGTCTCTGGCTCAGCTATTCAATTTTGTCATTGTAGCATGAAAGCAACCATAGATGATGTACAAATGAATATGTGTGCCTGAATTTCAATATAACCTGATAAAAACATGTGGTGGGGCCATAGTTTGCCATCCCTTGGTTTAAAGTAAAGGCTTGTTCTGTGCTTAAGACATAATGACAAAGGAAACTTTACCCCCACTCCAATGCACCATCTTCTCTCTAAAGCCATGAGAACTGCAGGAGATGGTAAACAGAGGTACAGTGCAGTGGTCAGTCTAGGGAGGTATGGGAGGTCAAATGAAGCTCTCACCCTATGAGGACTCTCTGAGAGTTACCAGAGGAGGTGGAAACCAAACCCTGACATTTAAATTCTAAATGACTTCATTTAGAATTTAAAAAAACATAGCTCCCTTTCTAGTGCACATGATATACCATAATCCTTTCTCTATGTAGTTCCACTAAAATAAAATGTTCCGAGATATTTTAGTATTTTCACATCCCTCCAAAGCCTTTACATTGTGCATGTATGATGACCTAATTGTATATATCATCTGGGATTATCAACAATCATCACCCTTGATCCATATAATCAGCCAGACTGTTCAGTTAATAAAATGATCCACAAATATGCACATTGTTGCTCCCATGTGCTTAGCATAATGCAAAGCACTACAGGACGGTTCAAAGCAGAAGCTCCAAATTTGACTGAACCAGTTGGGAGTGGGGGAGAGAAGGTATCATATTGGTGTATGTGTTATTTTATGATTTCCCATGAGTTGCCTAGGACCCAGCTACCACTGTGATGAGTAAAAACCTGGCCCTGCATCCCTGTCCTGCTCAAGGGTGGTCACAGTGCTGGAGGAGACTGAGCCAAGAGGAGCCAGACTGTGGTGGTTTGTGCAGAAACATGCTGGGGCAGCAGTTGTTGACTTTGGCCTTATCTTTTTCTCACTTTGCTAAGGTCTTGCCTGTTAATATTCTACTTTTTCTTGGTTTGGGAACTTGACTTTTTTCCCCCCAAAACTGAACTTTCCTCCTTAAACTAAGAATCACTGGCTGGGTCTTGACATTTTGCTATTGAACTTTTCTGAGTCTAATGCATTCAACTGACCAGTGAATGACCTTTTGGAATGTAACCAGTTCCTAGGAAGGGGACTACTTGTCCCTAGATAACTGCCTCTCTTCCTTATTTTGTTGTGTAGAAAAAGGATCAGTAAGGTGACGGACTGTTGTAAGATTTCTATTCCTGCTTTCCTCCAAAGTAAAATAATTTAAAATGATTAAACTATAGAATCATATTTTTGAGATAGAAAGTCTCTCAAAGACTTTCAAGTCCATCTTTTAGAACTGAATTAATAACAGTAATGATTTCAGATTTTTAAAATAATCAGACTAAAAGGATATAATAATTTTGTTTGTTATCTGTCCTCTCGCAGCCCTTGAAATTTTCATTACAGGACCAGAGTATCCACTAAACTATAGCCAGGATTTTAAAGGTCATAAAGCACATGAAGAAAATTCAATATATGTTCAATGAAGAGTTCATAATTGGTAGTGGTAGAGATTTTGATTTTCAGCTTTTAATATTATTCTATGAACCATGAAGACAAAAACAGAACAAGAGTATGCAACTTCAAATTTAGTGCACATTAACGACAGTAGCTTCCAAAATTTTATGTATGCTGATAACAGGAAATAAAATTTCCGAGTATTAGAAATTCAGGACTGTATCATTAGAGTATTTTTTACATCATATATTAACTTCAAATAGGCACTTTGATATTTTTATTTTTTACCATATTTATCATATTTAATAAAACCAAGCTAAAGCTATGTTATCAATGATTTTCATGTAAAGATAGGGTCTTTTAAAAAATCTCCATACTCCAAGTCTTTTTAATCAACTTTTTTCTAAAGAGGAAAGCTATATTAGTTGAAAGTTGAAAGTTCATAACTCTTGTAGGACAGAAGCAGATTCCCTCCTATATCCTCTTCCTCCATGGCTTCTCCATTCCAACCTAAACCACACAATATCAGTCCCAATTGGAACCTATCCACATGTTACTAGAATTTCTGTTAAAATCACTCTTTATTCCTATTAGCTCACAGCAACCACAAGTTATAGCAAAATCAAATGGGTAACTAAAACCAAATATTTCATTTTGACACCATTATTTTTAGCATGCATTTTATATTAATTAATTCAGCTCAAAAAAAAGAAGAAATTTGTCTGCTGATCTTTTGGAGACCTTTGTTTATTACCAGTGACTGTGCTCACTTTCAGATACCAATAACTACAATGTGATGCTATTAAGTACCTCTATGGTATGCTTATTGAGAGCAAGATATATTTTCCTTATAGCTATATTAAAGTAATTTAGAGTTTATAAGGCATGCTATTTTCTTTAGCCCTATAAAATAGAAATGAACACTCTAAATATTTTGTGCTAAGCAGTAGAAGATTCTCTATAAACACATTAGAGAATAATATTGAAACAAAACAATCATTTTGTCTTCTGGATTGTTGTTTAATTTATTTTCTACTGCTGTGATATGCAGAATAATAGCCTCCCAAAAGTGGCCATATCATAATCCTAGGAACTTGTGAACATGTTACCTTACAGGGCAAACTGGACTTTGCTGGTGTGATCAAATTATCCAGGTAGGACTAATTTAATCACATGAGTTCTTAAAAACCTTAGAACCTCAAACCCTCATCTGGGCTATTTTCAGAGGGAGATGTAACTATGTAAGAATTGCCAAACAGATGTAACATTGGTAGCTTTAAAATGAAGGAAGAGGGGCACAAACCAAAGAATGTGGGCAGACTTTTGTAGCTAGAGAAGGCAAGGAAGCAGATTTTTCCCTTGAGTCTCCTAAAAGGAATGCTGTCCATCTGTTACCTTAATTTAGCTCAGAGAGACATGTATTGAACTTCTGACCTGTACAAATATAAGATAATAAATTTTGTGCTATTTTAAGCCACGAAGTTTGTGGCAATTTGTTAAAGAAGCAAACAAACAAACAAAAATAACAACAACAAACAAAACAAAACAAAAAAACCCAAAAGCAAGCAAACAAACAACTAACCCACTGCCCTTGGCTGTTTTTTTAATTATTCAAGTATCCATTTGACCTCAGAAGGTATTCAAAGACCTTACAGTATCTCATCTTTTATTCCTTCTTCTATTTTCACGTGTGGTAGTTCTTAGCAGTGCTCAATTTGGCAGATTTCAACAGAAACATAGCTTATGCCAAATAGTCTCAACCCTATCATATGAAGTATATATTTCTAAAACCTTAATAACCCTCCATCTATGTTTTTTAATTTTAAAATCATTTAACTGCTCTTGACTCATCATCAAAAAATGCATTTATATCTTTTATTGCTCACTAACTTCTGTCCATTTAGTTTTTGTTCCTCCCTCTCCTACCCCTTTTAGCTTTTCCTGCATTAGCAACCAGGAGAACAAATAATGGAAAAAATTCCATTGCTAGGAGATATTACACAATTATGTCCTCTCCTCCTCTTCTATAATTTATGCAAGCAAAAGTTGTTTGACAGTGATTCTAATGAGGAAATAAAAACTAGTAACTTTCAAAGAAACCATTATATTCCAACATAGATAGCCTCCTAAAATTGTCCTGGTCTTGTCCACTAAAATAGCCTTCTGTCAAATAAAAATCATTGGTAAAGGCCTATGTGGGTCTTTAGAGATTGGTAAACAAACAAACAAACAAAAAACAAAGGAACAAACCCGTCAGTAGTTCTCTTAAGAAAAAGGTCTTTAAAAAATGAGAATTATGTTCTTTTTCCTTAAGTAATGTGTCAAAAATACAAATGTAGTTCTGACTGCGGGGGATGGGTGTATATCTACGTGATGAGTGTGATGTGCACTGTCTAGGGAATAGACATGCTTGAAGCTCAGACTCGGGGGGATGGGGGGCATGGGCAATATATATAACCTGAACTTTTGTACCCCCATAATAAGCTGAAATAAAATAAATAAATAAATAAATAAATAAATAAAACACGGTGAAAAAAAAACACAAATGTAGATCCTCAAAAGTAATCCATCATAAACTTAGTTGGTTCTTGATTTAAGGCTAGTATCTCTAGAGTCAGACAGGTTTTTTTTTTCTTTTTATTTAATTGAAGTATAATTCACATATGATAAAATGTACATATCTTAAGGGTTGATGTCTGTGAGTTCTGAAAACTGTATTCCCATGTGTCCACCCGCTAGGAATAGAACCTTACCATCACTCCAGAAAGTGTCTTTGTTCCCTTTCCAGTCAATCTTAGTTTCTTAGAGCCAAGTGCTTTCTGATTTCTATCATTATAGATTTCCTATGTCTATTTTTAAACTACAAACAAATGAAATCACCCAATATGCTCTCTTTTGTGTCTCTCTTTCACTTAACATGATTGTATTATCATTTAACATGTATTAATATGTATATATGTGGGGTTGTGTATATATGTTAGACAGATAGTGAGGAAAATCAGCTAGCTCACCTAGGGACAAAAGCAGGCACCTCGCCTTGGTGCCAAGATTTTTATAAAGAACAGAGATTTATGTCTTACAGTTCTGCAGGCTGGGAAGTCCAAGGTTGAGAGGGCCTCATTTGGCGAGGACTTTCTGTATCATTTCGTGGAAGAAGGCGGAGGGCAAGAGAGAGAGACAGAGAAAGAGAGAGAAGCCAAACTAATCCTTTTGTGAGGAACCCACATTTTCAGTAACTAAACCACTAACCCACTGCTGTGATAATGGCATTTATCCACTTGGACATATCCCCAGAGCCCTCAGGAGATTAAGTTTCCAACACATGAACTACTCTGGGGGACACATTTGAACCACAGTAGTGGGTAATCCTACAATTCTGATGGTTGTTTCCTCTGAAGATTGCTCCAAAATTACCAGTATGAAGATACTAGGTAGGGTTGGGAAGGTAGGAGTATAGGAAATGGTGGCAGTTCTGCATAGTTTCACAGTGTGATGACATGCAAGAAATCCTTAAGGCCTTCATGATCATCTGGGCCCTCAACATCTTTATTACCTTTTTTTAACACCTTTTTTCTTGATGCTGCTAAAGGAAACCAGCTTACTCCAAGAGATTCAAAAAGGCCTATCAATTCTGGCAAGCTTAGAAAAATAAAGCTATAGGATGCACTAACTACATTCCATTAGTTTCTGAATATTTTATGGCATAACAACTTTTCCTTTCCTATATTACAGAAATTTTTATTTCAGTATTAAAATAAGGAACCCAGTTACATTAAGAGGAATCTTACCTTTCTCAGGCAAAAGAAACAAGTTAGGAGTAAGCTGTCTCTCAGCAGTAGGTGTATAAGAAAAGCCAGAGTAATGTACAGGAGTCAGTAAATAGACCATAAGAGAAAGCCATGAGAGAGCCTTTCATTTGCTATTCCGAAAACTGTAAAAGAAAACTTACCTGATCAGTGACTTATTGAGGCCATTAGGAAATTAGTGATAGCCAATTCTGCTGAAAGGAAGCTATTTAAGTAGACAGACAGGTGGGCACCCTTACAGGGTCTTAGTGCAAAGAGTATGAGGAAGGAAAATTAATGAAGTATTGCTATGCTCAAAAATAGAGTTCCGAGTAGAGCTCTGCTCTCAAGGCTGAGGGAAAAAAACTGTGATTATTAAAGCTGATTTGCAACCATAATCTGATCAGACAGTGCACCTAAAGGAATTCCAAAGAGATAGCAAGGTTTTTTATCTCCCAAGATGACTTCACCTCTTTCATTTCTATAAGTATAAAAAGTAATTATTTACAAAAAAGGGTATTAAATTTTGGGGAGACAATTTTTGGAATACTTTTGTGTTCTGTTCCTGCTATTTGTAGGGGAGAGTGTTTTTTCCCATTGTTATTTAATTATTTTGGGGTTTTTTTGATGAGAAGGCAAACTTCCCAAATTTTTAGAAGATTTTAAGAAAGCTGACATCATTCAATAATCATAATCAAATATTTTATTGAGTGCTAATTCTGTGGCAGAAATAGTATTAATCTCTTTTAATGATATTTCATCATTTTCTCACATTTTCTTGATGGGGGAGCAGTTACACAGAATTTATGTTACTTGTTCAGGATCTCACACCTACTAGATGTCACAGGAAAGATTTAAACATTAATCTGCCTGTCTCCAAAGACAGGCTCTGACACCTCATGAATGAGTATCTGGGTCATAACACTAAGTAGGCCACCAAGAAATAGAGGTAACAGATGAGGATGAAGGGAATTTAGAATGGTTGTTAGAGGAAGGAGATGATGAATACTGGTTGTGATCTTGAAACCAACTGCAGTTCTGACTGCGAACCTGCCTTTTCTGAGTATCCCCTCAGGAGAAAAGATCACAGAACACTGAAGGAACATGTTGTGAATACATGTAGAAATGGGTCTCCATGATGCAACTGCAACACATGGACTGTGGCAGCCGTAGAGATGCTCTGCTTGCATTTTCCTTCCATAAACACTTCCTGTTTAGTTTTAAGGAGTACAGTTAGCTGACAGCCTTTACCTATTAATGCCTTAAAGATCTACCTCTGGGTTTGAGCTGAGGCCGGGCTCTTTCTTCACATTGCCCCCAGACAATTATTGATTGCGGCAGAATACTAGGGTCTATACATTTTAGCCAAATACTGGCTTCTTCTAATGGATAATCTTCAGTCTGGAAGTCCCTGTTGGGTTGGCCAGACTTTGTCTGATTTCTACTGTGGTCTGAAGCTCTCCTTGAAAAATTCTGCTTCCTCTTCGGTTTCCTTTCATGAGTATCAGATCTGGATTGTGTTCTGTGGTCTTTCCCTGCCCAATTTTGCTTTTCCCACCATTTGTATTTCATACTCATTACTCTCCTCCTCCCACCCAATAATATTCTTGCACTCCACACATTGCCTCAACCTCTGCTTTCCACGTGACACAAGGTCCTATTCACTACTTTAGTCATTTCCACTGCCAAACATCCAACCTCACAGCAACAGAAACCAATACTCAACACTGGATGTAGTTCTATTTCTTGTAGAGATCAATCAGCCATTTTGTCTCCAGTTGATTATATTAGCCCTCTTCTGTTCTGAAAGGTGCAGTGATTCATCTTGACTGGAGTTGATTTGTACTTCGAGTATGGGTTTGTCTTTCCTGCCTACAAGCACTCAGCCAGCACCACTATTCTAGGATTTTCACAGTGCTTGATTCACCAAAATAGGATCCCATATAGCATCCCATTCAGTCAAGGGGCCAATTTTACACCAAAGTTGCTGTGTCACTATGTACAGAATTGTGAGAGTCACTGGGCCAAATGATGCGGCATCACCCAAAGCTGCTAGAATAATTGAGAAATGGATTTGCCCTTTGAAGGTTCAGATGAAGAGCCAGCTTGGACATTAGATTCTGAAAGAATAGGGTACCAGCTTTGGGGATGTAGAATGCACCCCTAAGTTAATGATCAGTATATGTGTCTATAATAGAATACATAGGTCTCCAAAACAAGGGATAGATGTTGGAGTGGTCTTGCCTATTATCACCCTTAGTGACCCACTTAGGTAATTTGTGCTTCCTTTTTCCACAATTCTAGACTCTCTGTTGTATAAATTCTTGAGGGGAAGTGTTGTATAAATTCAGAGGGGAAGTGTTTCTAATTTAGGACACAGTAAGACTTTCATTAAACTTTAAACTTGGTACTTCTTTCTTTATATTTCTTGTTCTAAGAGATAAGCAGGAAGGAAAAAAGTTATCCTGGCAGGGACAATTGACTCTGATCATCAGGATATGGTAGGGACGCTATTACACAATTTGGGCAGGCATATGCTTGACATCCAGGTGATCTCTTGGAGCTTTTCTGGGTACTTCTTTGTCCAATATTGATAGTTAATGGACAGGTCCAGTGGCCATAGCATGAGAAGGGTAAGATGACCAGGGATAAGGGTCTACATCATCTCAGCCAATCATGATCATGATGCCTAGACCAGCAGAGATGCTGGCGGAGGGTGAGTGTAATCTGGAACAGGGAGTAACACAGAGACGAGGAGTATTAGGAGCTTTATTTGGCCAAAGGAAGCTGCCTTGCCCCTAGTTATTCCTCTTGTAAAGAACAAGGGGAAAAGAGGAAAAAAAGGATGTATGCTTTGCCTCATTCTCAAATTTGGCAGAACTCTGCCAGCCACCAACACCTGGTTAATTACATTTCTTGAACTTATTTGGGCTACATTACATCTTTTGAAATTAATTCTGTTTCTATAGGCATGATTATTTTCTCTTTGGAAAAGGAAATAGCAACAAAATAATGTTAGGAATTCATTTGGCAACTAAAATAAACTATAAACATAACAGAAATTATAATTGAAATCTGGGACTAGGGTGAGGTGAGTGAGGCACTCGCCTGAGGTGCAAAATTCAAGACGGTGCCAAAAACTCAGTAATCAAGGTAAGTAATATTTAACGTACTAATCACGATTTTAAGTGTTCTCACCACAGAAATGATAAATATGTGAGGTAATGCACATGTTAATCAGCTCTATTTAGCCATTCCACAATGTATACATATTTCAAAACATCATGATATACATGATAAACGTAAAATTGTTTGTCAATTAAAAGAAAAATAAGTTAAAAAATAAAAAAATAAAAATAATGGAAAACATCAATGATGAATGAAATATCAAAATTTTAAATAAAGATCTTTAATCGTTGTTTGTCTCTTTGCTTCTGAATACAGTGTGTC
This sequence comes from Lemur catta, assembly GCF_020740605.2. Classification (NCBI taxonomy): domain Eukaryota; kingdom Metazoa; phylum Chordata; class Mammalia; order Primates; family Lemuridae; genus Lemur; species Lemur catta. The sequence goes on from NC_059129.1 coordinate 106,200,521, forward strand.
ATCATGACACTGCACTGCTACAATGGCATGCTCACATTTTTGGAGGGGTTTGTTTTGTAGCGTCATTAGGATGACATTAAGAATCTGGGAAGGGGAGTAATTGTGAAATGGACCCTGTGATCTGCAAGACATAACATGCCACCTAAAGGTTCATTACTTCCTATGTCCTTATTGAGATTGGGGAAACACTTTTGGGAAGTATTTTAGACTAAATTCCTGTGTTAGCAGAACATTAGCCCACACGGATTCTTGCTACTTTTGAGCTGCATAATTTTTGTAAGCATGTCTCAATCCTTCTGTTATATTCAAAATTTTAAAAAATTAGAATAAAAATTGATAGTCATGTTGTTGTTTGAATATATACACATTTTTCTTCTGGGAGAAGACATTGTTAGGCTATTTTCATCCAGAATAATAAAGACCATAGACATTTTTATTAGAATATTAATCTGATCCAGAAGGTTCAGAAGCAACAGAGAAACCATAATAAACAAAAACATATTCTGGGATCAGAATATAAGTATTGTTTTATGGTATCTATTTTATTAATAAATGAAAAATGATTTTTATAGGAATCAAATGATTTAAAATATTGCTAATAATTCACTAAAACTCTGCTTCAGTTCAGACTTCTAGTCTTCAAAAAATGTTGAAAATGTGATTTCAATGTCCATTACACTAAAGAAAACCAATTAAAATAATGCTGCACAGACAAAATAAAGTTAGTGTTTTAATTTTCCCACATAGTATTAACATTGTAGATTATTAAAACTAAAAGACTTTCAGAAATCCAATTTATTTTCATTCTTTAAGGTCATCATTTTGTTTTTGTATTCTTCTCATGCTGAGTACTGAATGAAGGCAGGCATTGTTTTATCCCTGTCCTATTTATTCTCTGGTCTTTATGCAGTATAATTGTTTTCTACACAAAGCTGGAAAAAAGTTTAAATAAATATTTCCACATTAATGTTTAAAAATGTTACGGGAACATTTTTTCAAACTGTTTTAAAAATTCACTGAGATCTTCCTTCAATTTGCCTAAAAATTACAGTAAACAAAATAAAATTAAATAAAAATATTTATGATAATAAGACACCAAAAGTTTGAAGTATAATAAAATGCACTTAAACTAAAATAGGAACAAACCTCAGTTTTCTCATTGTCAAAGAGAAATGGCAACTTTAAAATATTTTGGTAATTACTTTTAAAAAGAAAGCGCATGCCTGGCTAATTTTTTCTATTTTTAGTATAGACGGGGTCTCACTATTGCTCAGGCTGGTCTCAAACTCCTGTCCAGCCTCAGCCTCCCAGAGTGTTAGGATTATAGGCATGAGCCACTGCACCTGGCCTTTCTTTTATTCAATATCATATACCACTGATATTTTTTAATATCATTAAGAATTCTTCTAAAATATTTTTATTAATTGCATATTATTGGGTAGCGTGAACACAACATGGTTTCCCCCCGTTCCTATGCTCTATGGTGTTTCTATTGTCTCGTTTTCAGTTTTTGTTATTACATAAACATTGAAATGAACATAATCAATTCAAAGCTTTTCATAAATTCATTATTAAGTTATTCAGATATCTTTCTAGAAGGTGAATTGCTGAATAAAAAGGTTTGAATATTTTCCAGACTAATGCATATTGGTAAACTGTTTTCCAGGAAAGAGGGACCAATTTACATTCCAAATAACAGTTAAAAACAATGCTCAGTTGAGCCTGGAGATCATTGACCTTGATCTTTTGTTTGACTATTCACTGAAAATTCTGTGGATGAAAAATGGTACCTTCTTGTTTTAAACTACATACATTTGATTACTAGTTAGCTTAAGTTTAAAACAAATGTATGAGGCATTTCATATTTTTTTCTGTGAGTTTTCCATTCATGTTCTTTCTCATTTTTTTTGTATATTGCATTGTTTTTCTTTGCACCTTAAAAATATTAACTATTTATCTATTGTATTAGTTACAAATATTTTCCTTACTCTTTTAATTAGCTTTTTAAAGATTTTTTTTAAGTTTATAATAACATAGTTGTCTCCATTTTACAGTTGAGGGGACTAAGACCAAGGGAGGTTAGTTACTCAAGGTTGCACAGAAAATAACTGGCAGAGAAGAAAGTCAAAACAAGGCCTATTTGTCTCAAGATTCACATTTTTTTCAATTTTTAACTATATTTCTATGCCGTGCTTGCCCTTCTGTATCTCAATTTTCCTAGCCCTCCAAGTTCATGTGTATTTTGTTCACTCTTGCTGCCAATTCCAAACCCTATAATTACTTTAGATCAATGGCACTTCCTCAAATCTTATTTAAATACATGTTCTCAATAATCATGTGAGATAATGGGATGCATTATGTCTCAAAATATAGGTTTTTTGTTTGTTTTTTATTTCAAAATATTATGAGGGTACAGATGTTTTATCAAAAATACACCTGCACTCGAATGTTTATTGCAGCACAGTTCACAATTGCAAAGATGTGGAATCAACCTAAGTGCCCATCAGTTCGTGAGTGGATTAACAAAATGTGGCATATGTATACCATGAAATACTACTCAGCCATGAAAAGGATGAATTAATGCTTTTTGCAACAATTTGGATGAAACTGAAGACCATTATCCTAAGTGAAGTATTAATATATAAAGAATGAAAAACATACACTACATGTACTCGCTATTAAACTGAACTAACCAATGAGCACATGTGTCCATAGAGGGAAGTAAAACTCAGTAAAAATCAAGTAGGGGGGAAGTGGGGAGGAGGGGACTGATGAAAACCTACCAAACAGATACAATGAACACTATCCGAATGAAGGGTGCACCTACAGCCCTGACTCAAGCATGACAAAAGTGACCCATGTAACCTTAAGATGTTTTTTGTATATTGAAGTTTTTACATATTTATATGCTTCTATCAGTGTTTTTTAAGGAAATTTTTTCATTTTTAGTACTTAAGGAATGTTTTCTGTTTCAGAGAGAAGATGATTATTTCACTAACCTATTCTCCTCTAATTTTTCTTAGTTTTTTTTTTTTTTTTTTTTTCCCCCTTCTCTCCTCTCTCCCCTCTCCCCACCCTTTTCTCCTTACTTTAACTTTCTGGAGTTTATTTTGGTGTGTGGAGTGAGAAAATAACTTTCAATTAAAAAAATAACAATTTTTAAAAGTATGAGTGAGGGCAATACATTCCTATTGTTTAAAAAGAGTTCAAGTAGCAGACAATGCTTTCAAATAAGAAATGAAAAGCCCACTCTCCCTTTTTACTATTTTCAGTTTCCATGCTCAGAAGTAACCCTATTAACAGGTATTTACCCATTTATTATCTCATGTATTCATTTTAGATTACTCACTCATTCAGCAAAGATTTTTGAGATCCTACTGTTTATCAGCCACTATTCCAAATATTGGAACTGTCATGGTGAACTGCCCTCACAGAACTTTCCTCACAGTAGGGTGGAGCAGAGAAGATTAACAGTTAAAGACATGAAGAAAGAAGATGATTTCAGAGAGTGGTCAGTGTTTCCAAGGGAAGTACTACAAAGTGATAGGATAAAGAGCAGCTTGGAGGGGCAGTGAAGGGGGATTTCATTTTTCACTTCTTACGTTCCTGTCTTATTTTATATAGGGGGTCTGAGGAGGTGACATTCAACTTAAGACATAAATGAAGAAGTATCAGATATTGAAATTTTGGGTAAAGGAGTTCCAGGGGTAGAACAAGATGGGCAGATTTACATAACAGAAAAAGGAAGGGCCAGAAGTAGTAAAGAAAGAAAAAGAGAGAGGGATGGAGACAGGGAGGAAAGAAGGAAGAAGGAAGGAAGGAAGGAAGGAAGGAAGGAAGGAAGGAAGGAAGGAAGGAAGGAAGGAAGGAAGGAAGGAAGGAAGGAAGAGATAGAGGGAGAGAGGAAAGAAAAGAAAGAAAGAGAAAAAACAAAGAAATGAAAAACCAAGTAAGGTCAGAGGTAATTTCCCTGAAGATTGCCTGGTGGACTACTTCTACAATCCATTTCTCGGATTTCTGATCAGTTTTCCAGACATGTATTTTGTGGCTGGCTTTAATTTCTGAAGCTTTAGAATGTACGGGGAGTGCCTATATCATGTAGTTACTACTAGGGGATTTGAGGGCTGACAGACTTGGGTCAAAACTTCTATGATGCTATTTACTAAATATGTGTTCTTGGGAAATTTTACAGCTGAGGAAATGTAAGACTAAGTTTCCTCGGCTGTAAAATGAGAAATAAAAATTCCCACCTCACAGAACTGTTGTGAAGATTAAACAAGATAACACTTGCAAAAGCTTAGCTTAGTAAAATATTAATAGTAAAGCAAAAACATGATTTTGTAAGAAAATAACTTTTATTAATATTCTACATTTATTCTTTCAGATCTGCTTTAGAATAATTAAGATATTCTTAAAGAAATATTTTGGAATTTGATATTTAGATTTTTTTACACCCATATATTAATTAAAGGAGTGTTGACATCTTTTTGGTTCCATCTGGAAACATTCAATCATTATTGTAACTATTTGTCTTTTAATTTTATCTATTTCTAAAGAAATTTGGGTATCTATATTTTTAAAGAATATTATCCATTTTTAATAACTAAATTTATTAATACAGAATTATAGTGTTAACAACCTACAGTTGTTTTCTTCCCCTTTAGTCTAACTTTACTTATTTGTGTTTTTCTCTCATTTTTCTTGATTCAATTTGTATTGGTTTGCTATGGCTGCCATAGCATAAGGACCATAAACTAGGTGGTTTAAACAACAGAAATTTATTGTTTCACAGCTCTGGAGGCAAAAAGTGTGAAGTCAAAGTGTTGGCAGGATTAACTCCTTCTGAGTACTGTGAGGGAAGGATCTGTTCCAGATCTCTCTGCTTGGCTTGGAGATGGGTGTCTTCATGTTTACATGGCATTCTTTCTGTGTGCATGTCTGTCTCCAAATTTCCCATTTTTGTAAGGACACCAGCCATATTGGACTAGGACACACCCTACTCTGGTATAACTCCATGTTAACTAACTAGATCTGCCACAACACGATTTCCACATAAGGTCACATTCTGAGGTCCTGGGGGTTAGGATATCAACATATGAAATTTGGTGGGGTGGGGCACAATTCAACCAATAACATAATTTATGTCATTTACAATTTTTTTTTAAAGTTCAAGGAAGTATGCCTTGGTTTTCATCCTTTTTACTGATTTTTCATTTTTAATTTATTATTGTCTATCTCTATGTCTCTTTTAGCTTCTTTTTGTTTGCTTTTTACATGTTTATTTATTTCCTTTTATATTAACAATGACATAATATGTTGTCTTTAAGCAGTTTTTCTCTATGTACAGCTCTTGCTGTATCTTCTATATTCTAATTTGTTTTTGTTAAATAATTTATTATTGCATATTTGCTTTCCACTTAGAAAAATCATTGTTAAAGGAAGGGAATTTTTAATTTCCATTTGTAGAATTTTAAAAAAAGATAGACAAGACAGAATAATGGTATCAGGAGAGTTCAGCAAGCAGATTTCCAATTATCTCTGTAAATGAGAGTCATTACCTTGATCATTTACTATGGTCCATGTTTGGTCATCAACTTCACAGACTGAGAAAATAAATTTTAACTTTTAGACTCAAGAGTGTATTCATGTCTAAAATCTCTAAGATGTGAATTCACATTAACTCAGGACATTTTATTAACAAAACCAGAAAACCCAATATGTTAATTAATAAATGTAACTGTTGTAGAAAAACTCACATATTCGTGGCCGGTACATTTTCTTCAAAGGTATATCTATAAGAGGGATTAAGTCACCTTCAGAAGCTTGTTTTTTGAGCAAATGGAGTGAGTTAGATAAATTAAATATCTTGAGTATTATGATAAGATCAACACAAAAATATTGCAGCATGAGATTTTTTCCCAGTGAGAATAGGTGCTCTCATGATCTCTGCCTGGCCCATCAGGACTAATGAATGCCCTCCTGTCAGTCACTTGTGGCTTCCTTAGCTGCACTAATGTTTTTATTCAGGTTGTAATCAGTTCTTGCCAACCTAAGAAGACTCTGAGTCTTTTTATGATGAGTTTTCCTATGTATATAAATCTTCTTAAATAATATTCTTTTTATTTATTCAACAAATAATTATTGAATGCTAATATGAACTTGCCTCTGTCCTCTGTACTGGAAATTGAGTTATAAACCTGGAAAATAAGGTCTCTACACACTTGGGGCTTTAAAACTAGTAGAGGAGACAGTTTATGATCATAAAGATAAACATAAACAAATGTTTGATTTATTATTGCTATAAGTGATAGAATGGAGAAATACAGGGATAATTTACCAACTAAAAATATTTACTCTGAGGAAGTGATATATAAGCTGACTCTTTCAGGAGAATTTCTTTAGTGGAAGACGGAGGGGTTGAGCATTCCAGAAAAAAGGCATTGCAATGGTAAAGAACTTAAGGCTGGGCCTCCAAGCTGGAGCATGGAGAAAACGAAATAAGTAAAATAAAAAACAAAACAAAAACTGAGGCATTATAGTACTACAAGCAAAGGGAAGAGTTGCAGAAAACGAGATTCTGAGAGACTTTGCAGGGCCTTGAAGGTCATGTGAAGGATTTTGGTTCTTAATGTGGGATAACCACTGAAGTGTCTAAATAGAAAATATTTTAAGATTAATTTGAATGCCATGCTGATAATGATTGGGAGGGACTAAGAGAAGATACAGGAAGCTCCCCTATTACAGCAGTTTAGGCCAAAAGATGGAGGCTTGATCTAGGGTGCTGGCAATGACAATGCTGAGAAGTAATTGGACTGGAGATATATTTAGTAGGTAGAATTCACAGGACCTGGTACTTGATTAGATATTCAGTGTAAATGAGAGAGAGCTATCAAAGATAACCGCAGATGTTTAGCATGAAGAAACTAATGGATGGCCTTGCCATTTCCTGACACTTGGTAGAAGCTCAATAAATTTTATCTATTTTTAGCTGCTTTTTATAATAGCTACAAGAAAAATGTGGACATGTGGCAAACTTTCCCCCATTCCCAATGTATCACACCACAAATACACACATATAAGCATCATTTGAAAGAATAAAACAAAAAAAAAACATACAAATAAACAAGTTTCCTTTTATTCTAAAACATTTCATACATCATAGTCTTAAAGCCATTTATTGGAAGAATTGAATTATGGTCTCACTTTGCCACTGATTTCAAGGTGAATTTTGACAAGGTGAAGTGGCTCTACCTCTCTGAGCTTCAGTTTCCTCCACCATAGAAAAAAAGGCAGGGGCTCCTGACTATTCATTATTACATAACCCATTGTCCTCTGGTGGAGATCCAGATCCATACACAACAGTGTGAAAATTCCTTCTGTAGTCCTAACTGTGGTCATGCAGTAGTCACTGTCTTTGCTGGATTATTCACACATTTATAATATATTTTGTCACCTAGAAGTAGGTAAAAGTGGGATGGTGGTAGAAAAAAGCAAGTATAATATTGGAATATGTTTGAACTATTCTTTTTAGATAGTACTATATACATTATCTATGGAAAACACAATGCTAAGCTTTTTAGTACAACTCTCCATATTTTTACTGTAGTTTCCAATCTGCTCTTGTTTCTGAATTATGTGTCCATTAGTTTGTTTCCATTATCTTGAAACAACAATTTCTTAAGTAGATAAACAATCATATATAGTAGACCATCAGCTACAATACTTGTTAAAATTCTTTAATGGCTTCTACTCCATTTAGAATAACATCAACTTGTTGCTATGACTTAACAGGAAATGCTATGAACTGGCCTTGACTGACATCTCTAAAATCACCCGCATACCCCTTCTTTTCTTTTGTGGAAACTCACCTTTGCTTCAGCCTCATTTCCCTTTTTTCACTTAGTAAAACATTGCAAGCTCTTTCTTGAATCAAGAATGTCTATAAGCTGTTCTCCTATTCTGAGAAAGCTCTACCCTTTGGCTGTCTCATTCTTGATATCTCAGTCTGAATGACATCTCCTCAAGGGATCTCCATGACTTTTCCATCTGATTCTGGTTCATTCTCTCTCTCTCTCTCTCTTTGCAGAACTTTTTTATTGCACTAATTTTTTCTGATTATTTATGAATGCTTACTTTTTCAGTTTTCTCCACCAGGGATAATGGCTATCTTATTCATTGTTATATTCCTAGTGCCTACCATAGTGCACAATATCTGGTGTATCTCAGACACTCAAAAATACTGGTTGAGTGAGTTAACAAATAAACAGTATTACCATATCTAGTCCATAAACTGAAGAATCTGAGCTCTGAACTTTATCTACCTATGGAGACTATGATATTTGAATTCTATCAGCTTAGCCTCAACTGATTTTGAGTCTCACAATGAGGTAATTCAAAAACATCATTAAAAACTGGGAAATAGTATAATGGCAATGGTTTCCCTGAGGCAAGATTATGAATCCTTTCTCTACAAGTAACTCATCCATCCACTTTAAATATTTTTCCATTTTTTAAATGCTGAAGAAAATGTCACCATGTTATTCATACATATGCCTGAAGCATGTTTAAGTTACATTTTGTCAAGGTGAAAATATAATTTAAAAGTCAGAAGTATCCAACAAAGAGTCATTTTGTTGTTTACATTGATTTAATTTGAAGAAAGGATTCAAACATTTGATTTACTTTCTATATTAATTCAAGTTTAAATTAAAGGTAGTTTTTAGTCCAGATTCTGTCATATGTCACAAAATAGTGTGAAATTATCCTCATTTCATTACTTGGAATGTATTCGGATTTTCAAAGAAAGGGAGTGAAATGGGTATATAGATTGAGGATTAGAAATCATTTTAAGTGATGTACCTATGCTTTAAAGAACAATAAACCTAATGCAATAATATATCTTGGACAGAAAGTGTTATATGATGTGGTATGTCTCAGTTGGGAGAGTTCGGCATAGTCTTTTAAATAAATCACTTGCCAGACTTTGTCTAGGATGAGAGAAACTAAATTTTGAGCCTAAGGGAAATTTTTTACAGCTTTTCATAAAACTTTTTTCGTGATGTGCACTGGAAACATTTTACTTTCTTTGTCCATAATGGTATAGCTACCAAGGGATTTTTTTCCTTCCTATTTTGTCCATTCCATATTCATTTATTAATAATCTAGTGTCTCCTTAGCAATTGTTTACATCTAATCTCATTTCTCCATTCCTTCTTTATTTTTTAACAGTGGCCCAGGTTAGAGAAAATTTTGTATACTTCACAGGTATTAATCGTTACATACTACAAATAAAAAATTCTGGGATTTTATATAAATTGATCCTAAATATACATTGTTTTTTCAATCCAATTTTGGGAACTGAACCTCTGCATTTTCATTTAAAGGAGAAAAATGTGCAATGCTTTGTATTCACCACAGACAATGTCAAGCATATGCATTTATGCTCTGCCAACTTATTCTTGGGTTATACATAATGCTTTCCACATTTTTCACCTTTTTATAATTTATTCTAAAGTACATATGCAAACAGTGCTATAACCTTTGAAGTAGGAAATTTGTCTCTAGGTAATATTCCTGTCCTGTCAGAGTCATCCAGCTAAGTGATATTGATGGGACTTTAATGATGGAAATTAATTACAGGGTTGAGTTGTTTCTCACCATTGTGTGCCACCATGTTGTCACATTGCTTTCAGCTTCGGCGCTCCCTGCCACTTGTCTCTCAAGAAAGTTTTGCTTATAATTGAAGCATATGAATGTTTATCTTGGTTTGAACATAACGTATGAGTATAAGAAAGAAGATTCCATTTCATTGATCACAGCTTACGATGACTAGCTCTTCAGATCACTTTTATTTCCCAAGGTCTATTTCTTCCTTCCAGGAAGTATTTCATTGAAAGGGACATTGAAAACACCAAAAGCAGGTGCCCTAGAGCTGTTGCCATTCATCAAAAAGTAAAGAGAATATAAAATCTGTTAACTTTTAAAATATTGTATTTATAATATAGTATATTCAAATGGGTATACATTTAAGTAGAAAATATTGCCACAATTAATCTGTGGTCAGAGAAAGTGTCTTATAACCTGGTCATCCTTGAAAAGCAAAGAATTTTGAAGTATTTATGGGTACAAGTTAAGAATAAAAAAGAAAAGAGTAAGGAAATAGTCTAATGTAGCAGGATCTTAGGAAAATGCTTTAAACTAAAAAATCAAGTATGAAAATAATTGAAATGTAGGTGATGCTTTTCTATTTTAAAACCATAGAAGGCATGATAAAATCAATGGAAAACAAGACTTAGAAAGAATTTTAGAAGACATCTAAAAAAAAAGAAAGTGGCTTTGACCACGAACCACAGTGAGAAATACATTTTACATTGTGACCCATTGTATGGGTGTAAACACACAAACACATGCAAACACACACACATACACTACTGAAACATATTTCAAGAAACCATAATTATACTTACTATAAGCTATGTACTCTGACCTATTGCTTTTTCTTTTTTCTTTTTAGAGACATGGTCTCACTCTGTCTCCCAGGCTGGAGTAATCATAGCTCACTGAGCATGACTCCTGGGCTCAAGCAGTCCTACTGCCTCAGCCTCCCGGGGTGCTGGGATTACAGGCATGCACCACATGCCTGGCTTATGGTGGTTTTTTTTTTTTTTTTAATTAATAAACTTTGGGAGGCCTGGTGGTGCATTCCTGTAATCTCAGCAGCATGGGAGGCAAAGTTGGGAAGATCTCTTGAGCCTAGGAGTTCGAGAGACCAGCCTGGGCAACGTAATCAGACCCCATTTCTAAAACAATGAAATTAATAAACTTTATTTTTTTATATAGCAGTTTTAGGTTCACAGAAATATTGAACAGATACCCTCTGCCTCTACTCAGGTAAAACTGCCTCCATGCAGGCAAACCTCTACCACTAACAACATTCTGCACCAGTTGTACATTTGTTATAATTGAAGAATCCACATTGACACATCATTATCACCCAAAGTCCACAGTTTACATTAGAGTTCATTCCTGGTGTTGTTCATCCTGTGGGTTTTGACAAATGTGTAATGACATGTAGTTTTGCCATTGTAGTATTGTACAGAATAGTTTCACGATCCTAAAAGTCCTCAATTCTCTATTTATCCCTCCCTCCTCTCTAACTCTTGGCAACCACTAATCTTTTTATTATCTCCATAATTTTGCCTTTTCCAGAACATTACATAGTAAGAATCATAAAGTATATAGACTTTCCAGATTGGCTTCTTTCCCTTAGTAATATGCATTTAAGTTTCCTCCATGTCTTTTCATGGCTTGATAGCTCATTACTTTTTAGCACTGAAAAATATTCTGTTGTCTGGACATACCACAGTTAACTTATCCACTGCTGAAGGACATCTTGGTTGCTACCATGATTTTGGATTTGAATGAGGCTTCCATAAACGTCTGTATGCAGATTTTTGTGTGGACATAACTCAACTCATTTGGGTAGTCACCCATGAGTACAATTGTTAGATCATGTAGCAAGAGTATGTTTAGTTTTGTAAGGAAACTGCCAACCTATCTTCAAGAGTGGCTGTACTATTTCCACCAGCAATATGTGAGAGTTCATGCTGCTCCACATCCTCGCCAGAATTTGGTGGTGTCAGGATTTTCACCACTCTGATAAATGTGTAGTGGTGTCTTACAGCTGTTTTAATTTGCAATTCCCTAATTACATATGATATTGAACATCTCATTTGCCATCTGTATATATCCTTTGATGGAGGTGTCTGTTCGGGTCTTTCCCATTTTTAAACTGGATTGTTCATTTTTCTTATGTTGACTTTTAAGAGTTCTTTATATATTTTGGGTAATAGTCCCTTATCAAATATGTTTTTTATAAATATTTTCTCCTAGTATGTGTCTTTTCTTCTCATTTACTTGACATTGTCTTTTCAAAGTAGTAGTTTTTAATTTTAATGAAGTACAGCTTATCAATGATTTCTGTCATAGGTTCTCCCTTTGGTGTTATATCAAAAAAGTCACCACAACACCCAAGTCATCTATGTTTTTTTCTATGTTATCTTCTAGGAGTTTTATGGTTTTGCATTTACAGTTGAGTCTATAATTCATTTTGAGTGAATTTTTGTGAAGTATGTAAAGTCTTTGTCTAGATCCATTTTTTTTTCACATGGATGTCTAGTTGTTCCAGCACCATTTGTTGAAAAGACTGTCTTTGCTCCATTGTATTGCCTTTGTTCCTTGTCAAAGATCAGTTTATTTATGTGAGTCTATTTCTAGCCTCTCTACTCTGTTCTGTTAATCTATTTGTCTACTCTTTCACCAATACTACCCTGTTTTGATTACTATAGCTTTATAGTAAGACTTGAAGTTGAGTAGTCTCAGTTCTCACCCTTTGTTCTTCTCCTTCAAAATTGTGTTGGCTATTCTGGGTCTTTTACCCCTTTATATAAACTTTAGAATGAGTTTGTTGATACCCACAAAATAACTTTCTGGGGTTTTGACTGGGATTAATTTGAATTTATAGATCAAATTGAGAAGAACTGATATCCTGACAATATCAAGTCTTCTTGTCTATCTGTCCATTTATTTAGTGCTTTCTTGATATCTTTAATTAGTTTCATAATTTTCCTAATATAGGTCTTACACATATTTTGTTACATTTATACCTAAATATTTCAGTTTTTGAGAGTAAATGATGTCTTTTTAATTATAAATTATACTTATTCATTGCTGGTATATAAAAACATGATTGATTTTTTTAATTTAACCTTGTATTATACAACCTTGCTATGATCACTTACAAATTTCAGGAGTTTGTTTATTCTTTTAGATTTTCAACGTAGATGATTATGTCATCTGTGAACAAAGACAGTTTTATTCCTTCCTTCCCAATCTGTACACAGATACATTTTATTTCATTTTCTTGTCTTATTGTATTAACAAGGACTTCCAGATAGATGTTAAAAAAGAGTAGTGAGTGGGGACATTTTTGCCTTGTTCTTCCTCTTAGCAGTCAAGGTTTTAGTTTTTCACCATTAAGTATGTTGTTAACTGTAAGGATTTTTGTAGGCATTTCTTACCATATTGAGGAAGTTCCCGTCTATTCTTAGTTTGCTGAGAGTTATTTTTTTTTTAATCATGAATGGGTGTTGGATTTTGTTAAATGCTTTTCTGCATCTATTGATATGGTCATATGAATTTTCTTCTTTAGTTTGTTGATATGATGGATTACATTAATTGATTTTCAAATGTTGTACCAGCCTTGTGTAGATGGGATAAATTACACTTTGTCATGGTATAAAATTCCTTTTATACATTGCTGGATTTGATTTGAGAATATTTTGTTGAGGATTTTTGCACTTAAGTCTATGAGAGATATTGGTCTGTAGTTTTTGTTTTGTTTTTTTCCCTGTACTCACAATGTCTTTGTCTGATTTTGGATTTAGGATAATGCTAGTCTAATAGAATGATTTAGGAAGTAGTCACTCTGCTCCTGTCTTCTGAGAGAGATTGTAAAAATTGGGATAATTTCTTTCTTAAATGTTTGATAGGTCACCAGTGAACCCATCTGGGCCTTGTGCTTTCTGTTTTAGAAGGTTATTAATTATTGTTTCAATTTCTTTCATAGATGTAGGCCTATTTAAATTGTCTATTTCTCATGCACATTTTTGCAGATTGTGTTTTCAAGAAATTGGTACATTTCATCTAGGTTATCAAATTTATGGGCGTAGATTTCTTCATAATATTCCTGTATTATCTTTTCAATGTCCATGGCATCTGTGGAGATCTGTGGAGATATTCTCTCTTTCATTTTTAATATTAGTAATTTGTGCCTTCTCACTTTTTTCTTAGTTAGCCTGAATAGAGATTTATCAATGTTATTGATCTTAAAACAAACAGCTTTTGTTTTTTTTAATTTTCTCTGTTTATGTCCTGTTTTCAATTTTAGTGATTTCTTGTCTAATTTTTACGATTTCTTTTCTTTTGCTTACTTTGTATTTAATTTGATCTTCTTTTTCTAGTATTCCAAGATGGAATCTTAGAAGACTGATTTTTACTTTTTCTAATATGTGCATGAAATGCTATAAATTTATATTTAACTTTTAAGATAATTATCAATATTGGTAGATATTCATCTATTATATTTGTTACTATTTTCTATTTGTTACTCTTGTTCTTTATTCCTATTTTTATCTTCTATAATTTTTCTGTCATTGTGGTTTTAATTGAACGTTTTCCCCCAGGTCAGTTAGGCTCTGATATAACCCAAGGTTAGTTAGGCTATGGTAAAATAATAGTTTCTCCCTAGGGCAGGCCCTTGTTAAGAAGAACAAAATGCTTTGGTGGTTTTCAAAATTAATCCTTCCCCCTTTCTCCTTCTCAAGCATAAGGGGACTTTTCTCTGACATTTACTGTGAGGACCTGGTAGAGTTTCTGAAGGTAAAACTCACATATGTGTGAGGGTCCCCATATGACTGAGTCCCCCTGGAGTTTTTATCTCTTGGGCGGGGTTGTCCACACTGAGCCCCTAGTAATTCCTAAATTACAGTTCAAGTTTTCTTACCTTAGCATGGGTTCCTACCAAGGTTTATGCTGAGAAGTTTCTTCTCCAATAAGTTGTGAATCTCTGCATCTTCCTATCTGTCACACCAATTTTATGGACAGTAGTTTGCCCTGTGACCTTCCTTCTTTGATAGATCTAAGAACAGTTGATTTTTCAGATTGTTCAGCTTTTTAATTGTTGTTAGGATGGAGTGGTGACTTCTAAGCTCTTTACATGTTGGACTGACTTATTTTTTTCTAATTTATTCTATTTCACCTAATAGTTTGAAAAGCACAGACTAACACCAATCTCCTTATTTTACACATGAAGAAACTTTTGCAGACCAATTGCATAATTTTCCCAAGAACAAGCAGGTTGCAACTTGCAGATCTCTGGGCTCCCAAGACAGCATATGTTCTATTATGTTTCAAGGAAAAGAACCCAGGGTTAAATTTTTAAATACCCAAGTTCAGGGCTGACTCTTCTACATTCAGTTTTGCAAAATAAATTTTTACTGGAACTAGGCAAGAACAAATGTTTAAACAAAGATACTGCTGTGTGACCTTGAACAAATTCACCTGTTCCTTACTTCACAGGTTTCTCCATGCCCACTTTACAGTGCCTCAACCACCAATGACTACTTTACCTAGTTGTTTTAAGTTTTATAATGACACAGCTTATGTTTTGCTAACTACATACAATGCTTCCAGTTCAAGGTGCCTGCCTCTCTAACATCTTCTTTGGTTGCTATAATTCAGCTTCTCCATCAATAGCTTAATGCCTCACCATTAAATTTAATAGGAAGAGCTGTTGTTACCAAATAGTAATATATTACATGTGTGAGAAAACCTTCTACGGTCATTATCTTATTGATCCAACAATAGCCATGTGAAGCTTGCAGGTTAGCTCTTATTGTTCTTATTGTTCCTTGTTTATTGATCACCTTAGAAATGTTATGTGATTGCCCAAGTTCTGATACCTAATATACAGTGGAACTTGGACTTAACCACGACTTCTAAATTCCAAACTAGTTTTCTTTCCATAATATAGATGAAATATGAATGTAGAATAAGAGTTGGAGGCACTTGGAGCTGAGTTCTATATTGGAATGAATCTTTCTTGACAGGTAATATGGTATAGCTGAGGCTGTTCTAATGCACCTAATGGCGCCTTCTCAGTGAGTAGAGTATTCACCCATCTGTGATACAGGCTGAGAAACAATCCATCATCTTTGCTGTGGCCTTTAAATATCTAGTGTCAAATTTTTTGGGGGGTGGAAGGCATATAATTTCTTATAGAACTGAATGTATTTTCAGTAAAGTTTGTGTATAGATTACAAGATAACATTTAAGTCTGTGTTGATTTTCAGAGGTTCATTGTCTTATGGTTTGGGTTGCCATTGACAGTTTGAGTGAATTACCTCAAGTGAGCATCCAAGACAGCTAGTCAAACTAGAAGTTTCCAATGTCCAGGAGCCCTGGAGCTGTACTAATATCTGGTTC
The DNA here is from genome assembly GCF_020740605.2 of Lemur catta. NCBI lineage: Eukaryota > Metazoa > Chordata > Mammalia > Primates > Lemuridae > Lemur > Lemur catta. The sequence goes on from NC_059129.1 coordinate 106,216,565, forward strand.
ACTTCCAGTTCTTACTCCCCATTTTCCAATGATCACAGCCAGCATTGACACTGCCTTGATGGCTGCTGCACAAAGCTCTGTAGCTTTAAAAGAACACAAGCAGAAGGAGGAGATGAGCTGGGAAAATTTAAGAGACCTAATCTCAGGAACATATTCCCATGCAGGGAAACCCTGCCCATATGCTGAGGTACTTTTAGGGTGACCAATTGTCTCAGTTTGCCTGGGACTGAGAGCTTTCCCCAGATGTGAGACTTTAGGGGCTAAAATCAATTAAACTGGAGGCAAACTGGGATAAATTGGTTATCCTAAGTTCCCCAAAGATGGATCTCTAAAACTGCCCAAAATATTTCATTTGGCTTTGTTACACTGCTGATATTACAAAATGTCAAGATTAGAGTTAAGAAAAATAAACCAGCAAACAGAACTTAGGGAGGCTAAGGGGTTAAAATAAATTTGTTTAAAATCATGGTTCTCGGCCGGGCGCGGTGGCTCACGCCTGTAATCCTAGCACTCTGGGAGGCCGAGGCGGGAGGATCGCTCGAGGTCAGGAGTTCAAGACCAGCCTGAGCAAGAGCGAGACCCCGTCTCTACTAAAAAAATAGAAAGAAATTAGCTGGACAACTAAAAATATATAGAAAAAATTAGCCGGACATGGTGGTGCATGCGTGTAGTCTCAGCTACTCGGGATCGGGAGGCTGAGGCAGGAGGATTGCTTGAGCCCAGGAGTCTGAAGTTGCTGTGAGCTAGGCTGATACCACAGCACTCTAGCCCAGGCAACAGAGTGAGACAATAAAATAAAATAAATAAATAAATAAATAAATAAAATCATGGTTCTGTCCCTAAAAGTTATCTACTGTATGATAAAAGGTAATGATAGTTTTGGGTAAGATATGAGGAGAGATCAAAATGGAAGTAATTGGGGTCATGGAGCATTTTATATTTTAAAAGAAGGAGAACTTCCTTATTTACCTTTCTGAAATAGAAATATAGGGGCTATATGGTAGAATAGGGCAGGAAAAAGAATTGAGGACCAGGGGAGAGAGCAAGCGGGGGCTTAGGAAAGACAAAGAAGGGATTAAACTAAAAAATAAACACAGCCTATATTGACAAATTTCCTCAGGTCAATCATGCACCCAGAGTCAGCAAGGAAACCTACAGAGAGCACATGTTGTACCCCTATTGGCTTTCTAGCCACCTTTCCCCCTCTCTTATTCATCTCATGAATCCTAGCTCCTGGGACCCTGACCCAAGATTAGTAGATCAGGTACCAGCCACTGTTTAAGCCTCTGGGACTTTAACCATGAACAAAACAGACACAATGTTCTTCCCTCATGGAGTTTATAATCTAAGGTGGTAGAGAAATAGGCACTCCATAAAGCAAATTGGCAAAGTTTACAATACGTTAGGCAGTTATAAATGCCTTAGAGAAAGATGAAGCAGGGAAAGAGGGTCGGAAATAAGAGTCTTGCATGTTCATAAAGAGCTCACTGAGAAGGTAAGATTTAGAAACAAACACATAAAAAAAAGAACACTTTAGAAATCAGGAATACTAGCTGGATATCATTCTGGAGATTTACTTTCTGTAGACCCAGTAGATATGTGCAAAGGAACGCTTTGCCTCTAAATCAATAAATGATAAAGGAAGAACACTAAACACAGTTGGAAAAAGTTAAAGAGGCTGACAGAAGAAGGATCAAGCTTCACTATGCTTGTAAGAGTATATTACTGCCATTTTATTTCATTTTCATTTGTTTGCTTGGAAATGACCGGAGAAATACTGGAATCTGCACCTTGCCTACACCCTCAGGCGTTCTTTTTTACAAAGAAACCTCTATAAGTAAGCCAGGGCGCAGCACATAAACTAGGGTTTCTCTTGACACAATTCATCTCCTACTTTTGTTTCAGCAGAAACTAGACATCCTTCAAGCCAAGTAATATGAGCTTGCAGCCTGGGGCATTGACTTGCACTGAACATAAAAGCGCTTATTCAAAAATAACTTACTTAAACATTCTGTTATAACTGCATGGAATTTATCTATCAGATAGGTGAGTAGGTCTTACATCAGTAACTTCTGGTTTTCCTACACACCCCATAAACCACTGACAAATGCAATATTTTAAATGTGAAAGCTAGCATTTTTTGTTTTTCAGAAATGTGATACTATAATAATACCTTCCTTTCAAATTATAAAAGTGTTATTTTTGAGTAGCAGAGGCACTCCAAATACTTCTTCATGCTTAAGCTAGATTTTATTTTACTTAATTTTATAGATATTGATATTTAATGCCATTATTATAGTACAACCATGTCTGTTATCTGAAGCAAACCACCATTTTGAGAATACATGGAACAATCATTTTTCCTGAATTGTTCTGGCTACTTATTCTCTTGAGTGAATGACAAAGGTAAGAAAGCAGATCTGCTGTTGTATCACAGATATCCATGTGAGAAAATTTTAAATGAGTTTGTATATTTGATAACATCAATGATTAATTATTTTGCCATCACCAAAGAAAGTACATGGTCAATGGAATCTTCTAATTTCTGGAAACCAACAGTGGCTTCTCAAAGAACAGATAATTATGTCTCCTTCCTCATGGGCTTCAATCCAGAGGTTCTGTCTATTTGGAATCTTTGCATCAGAGTTTGGTATAAATTTGAAAGCTACAGAATACTTTGGGACAAAAGTCTGTAGGTTGATCTGTACATATCACTTTATTTTGGAGGTTCTAATGTCATTCAGAGCTGATTGAGTTGTGGCACCTGAAAGGACTGGCCTGAGGTTGCCCAAGTTCGGATTCTCATTGCCAAATCCAAGCATTTAGTAAAATCATCATATTGGCATGACCATTAATTTTCTTTACAAAGTGTTGACCTGGTGGGGTTGGCTTGTCCAGCTCTGTCTCAACCCTCAGTCAATAAGATAACAAAAAGAAGTCTAAGTTCTAGGAAGCTAAATAACTGAAATCAATTTAATTTATAATGAATAATTTTCTTCCAGTGAACACTTTTGATTTCTTTTTATTTTCCTTTCAAAAATAGGGAAGAAGTGCTCTTGTTAATGCAAGAATACTTATTGTTTTCATCTGCTTGTAGTTATTTACCATTTTTACTTCAAAGTGGCTACATATTCCTAAAAATAGTACCATGTACTCATAGGGCAAAAAATATGTTAGACTTTATATGTCAGCCTACATACTGTGTTTGTATACTTTTTTCCCTGGAGTAAAACCTGGGTTTCTGTGAACCACTCTTAGTCTTTCTATTACACAGAATAATTTAAAAAACTGAGAAGAAAAACAACCAAAGAGAGACATAGGAAGAGGAAACATTTTTGACTGGAAAGAAATAGCTCTTCAGTAGGAAGTAGTAATTAAACCTACATGCCAAGCCAAAGTCCTCAAATATGATACCTGCCTCACTGTGAATGTTTGCTGTGAAGTCAATAAGAGAAGAAAATGTCTAATGCCCATCATCCTCGTCCTTCAAATATTTATTGATTGCCTAACATGTGCCTACAAATTGGATAAAATTCAGTCTCTTCTTTAAAGAATGCATAATGAAGTGACAAACTACTATGTGAAAATGTGTGTGTGTGTAGACATACACATACACATCATATATATTAAGTATATAATTACTTATATATGATGTGGATATTTAATCATATATACATGTATAATACATTACATATAAATGGCACAAAGATGTTTATATTATGCATATATTTTGTCATACAAACTGTACAAATTCAGAATACAAATATAATTATAGTGGGGCATAGTAGATAGATCTATATATAAGGTATTTGTACTTTCTCTATATATAGATTGTAGGAAGGGTTGGGAAAGAAGAGTTCCTCCAAAAAGGCTTTTCAAGAGAAATCCAAGGAAGATGGGGGTGCAAATAGAGAGATAGAAGATTAAAACTCAAAACAAGGGAAGAGGAGTAGTAGAGGTGAGAAAGAGTGGCAGCCTATGTGGCAGCCTCTGAGTGGTGAGAACCTTGTGCATTAGCAGTGGAGGGTAAAGGCTGGCATGGGGTAAATGAGAAGACACCCCGAGAGTGGGAAGAGCTCATAATGAAGAGACAATAGGTAGGTCCACCCCCACCAGACCCCGGGGCATATAGAAACCTATACCTAGGTCTCCTTAGAAAGCACAGGTATCTGGTGATGACTGTGTGTGCGCGTGCATGTGTGTTGTGGGTATATATGTGCTTTCATGTGTATGTCCCTGTTTAAGGATGGAGTAGAAGCAAGGATGTTAAAGGGCATACCACCAGTTATAAATTAGGTTTTAAAGTTTTAATGTTTAAAGTAATCCAATTCTGTGGAAGACCCTCTTGGCAGAATACACAATAACCCTTTCATTGGTGATATCAGCTGATGTTTGATGGAATTATGTCAATAGCTTTTCATTTCATTTTGGCTGGTGTGATTAAACATCTTTCATGTCACAGCTTTATGTGACATATGCATTCTATCCCTCTGCTCTTTCTTTTTGTGCTATTCGTAATTTCTTACTTGGTGAAATAAATTGTAGACATATGTTTTGTGAATTGAGGTTGTCCCAATTGACAGGTCTGCATTTTTGTTAAATTTTTATCCTATCAAAACAGGTATCAAAATCAAAGTCAGCCTCTACAGGTAAATTGCTGAACTCTAATAATGGGTTTAAGATTTAAAGGACTAACCATGTTAAAATAGAAAACCTAATTGGCAGCTAGATTACTTTCCTTCATACATATTTTTTAGCAGAAAAATTTCTGCTTTGTTTTTACTAACCTCTTCAGTTTTTAGGATTTTCAGCAATACTTACACTTTCACAAGGCCTTATGTATTACACTTTAAAAGTCTTTCTTCTCATTTCTTTAGTTTTTATAATATCTTTGTGAGGTAATCAGGCATTTGTCTTACCTGTTCTAAAAGGGTGAAATGCTATGTGAAGCATTTTCCTTGAGTTCAAAATAAATCATAGTAGAACTGTGTTTTAATCAAATTCTCTTCTAAACTAGTTTTTTCTCTTCTCTTTTTTTATTTATTAATTCAGGTTTTCTATATTGGATAGAATCACTTTTCAAAATTTTTATATGCACATGACAATTTTCCATTTCATTAAGTCTTCATCATTGTTAGCAATTGGTTATACATGCTATTCTCTTTACAGTAGTTACGGGATCATCTGCTAGGGACGGGAACAGATGAGGGAATTTATATCACACGTGTTAAGGAATATTTACAAATACTTAAACTGCATGACTCTCACTAAAGTTGCAAAAATAAATATTCTTCTTTTGTGTGGCCTGACGGCTCAATATTTTTAAGCAGATTTTGAGAGAGTTGTCTTTCAAAATTTCCACTCAAATTGTCCTTTACCTATTCTTTGCTCTCAGTGTATATTCCTCCTTTTGTTAAACAATTAAGGGAAATGACATTAATAATCTTGATCTGGTTTTGGACTTCTCTTAGGAAGGCAGCCTAGAGAAGTCACAATGAAATATATAAATTGAGTATTATTTGTTTCATAAAATGTAATTAGATGTGAGATCTTGGCCTATTTATGCCTCTGGCTATATATTATTTCTATGTCACTTTTTTTTGTTAGGGTGATTGCTAATTTTTCACAAATCCCAAGTGAATATTTATACAAAAAGTAGTTACCACCTATAACTGTTAAGTCCTAACTAAACCAAATTTCATAATATTATTATATTATCATATTTAAGTCCCTGTGGTGAAGCAGAAAGAGAGTGAGATGGGGAACCCAGGGTCCCCATCTGTTCAAAATATGTCATTGACTAGCAGAGAGAACTTGGGTAAGTTAATTAATCAGTCTTTGTTTCTCCAAATACTGAATGAAGGTTTTAATAAAAAGGTCAGTGACAGTGCTAACATTATAAAACCCTATTCGGAGCTTTCAGGAAGAAACTGCTCTAAGCATGCATAAGTACCTGTAGTATGTTGTACAGTGTTAAGTTGGAATGTCAGATTCTCCATTTATCCCCATAGTTAAGTTATCCCCACAGTTAAGTTCTATTTTAGCAAAAAGTAAACAATGATGGATGTGGTATTTTTGGTTAGAGGATGTTTAGGAGTGGATACAGTCTATAATTCCATGAGCTGTGACTTATGAGATCCATAAAGAATAAGGTAGAGGTAAAGCAGAGATGGACAAAAGGCATTAAAAATGGACCAAGAGATACAATGAAAGAGACAGTCAGAGACATGACATAAAATACATAAGGGACACAAGAGGGGGCTCATGGATGGAGTGCAAGCAGGTTTAGAGGACAAAGGTAATTGCCAATGAAGAATTTCAGTTTGGAATAGGGCATATTGTGACATTTGGTTCTCAATAAACAATATTATGACACCTGACCGCTACAATCTCTAGAAAATTCATATCAGTGATGTTCTTTCTAATCATTAAGAATAAGTAGAAAATCGATTTCTTTATTATTTTCTTTTTGACCACTTGAACTCCTGAAATACAGTTTTCAAACTTAAGCCAAGGAATATTTTCAGGAGAAATACACAGTAAAAATGTGTTCAAGGAATGGCTTTTAGTTTTTTAATTGATAATATAATCAGTAGTTAAAATATCTAAATTTAGATAATATTTAGGTAATTATTTAAATGTGCTCTCTAATAATACTATGTTTGCTAATAGACCTCAAATGTTACTGAATAGAATACTTTAAGTTATTATAAAGAAAAACAATATTTATGTATCTTGAACCAGGCACTAGCTGAATAGAAGAGGCCATTATCTCAAGGGAAATAACTCAGAAACAGAAAGTCAAATACTGTATGTTCTCACTTACAAGTGGGAGCTGAATAATGGGTACACATGGACATAAAGTATGGAATAAAAGACATTGGAGACTTGAAAGGGTGGGAGAGTGGAGGGGTGAGGGAGGAGAATTTACTTAATGGATAAAATTTACATTGTTATACTAAAAGCCCAGACTTCACCATTATGCAATATATCCACGTTGCAAAACTTCACTAGTACCTCTTAAATTTATACGAAAAAAAGCAAAAGCTTTTTATGTCCCTTTCTGCTAGTAAGATTTACAGTAATAACAAAAGCTAACTTTCTCATAGTGTTTACTTCACTCTGACATTCTTTGAAATGCCTTATAATATTTCATTTAATCCTCACTAAACGAGTTAGGTGCTACAGAATTTAAGAGATGAGAAAACTAAGAAACCAATAACTTTCTTTGGGTCATACGGTTGCTAAGTGGTGGCTTTAAGATCAAATCATGTAGTTGATTCTAGATCTTGCAATTTTAACTATGCCTCCTTTATCCCAATGGTCTTCTGGTTTAATAAATCTTTAAAATATATTCCGCAAGTGTAAGTGACATTTAAAGGGGGATGAAAGGATTAAGCAGCAACTGAAGGAATGCTCAATGTTATTACACAGGATACATCATGGTGCTGTCCAAATGGAGGCCAGTTGGAAACTCTCTCACTTTCCTAACAAATTAAAAAATCTCACTCAAAGGCATTTATGTCAGTATATCCCTTTTCCATCTCCATTAATACCCACTACTACTCCTGAATGCCAATACAGCACACATATACCACATAGATGCATGTCTTAGTCTGTTTTTTGCTGCTGTAGGAGAATATCACAGGCTGGATAATTTATAATAAACAGAAATTTATTTGGTTCATGATTCTAGAGGCTGGGAAGTCCAAGAGCATGGCATTGGCATCTTTTGAGGGTCTTCTTGCTGCATCATCTCATGGAAGAAGGAAGGAGGTCAAAAGAGCACATAAGAGACAGAACAAGAGATTGTCACAGGCTTTAGCCCTTTTAAAATTGATATCAATTCATTCATTATGGTGGAGCCCTGATGACTTAAACACTTCCCATTAGGCCTCTCCTCCCAACACTGTTGCATTGGGATTAAGTTTCCAACACATGCTTTTCAGGGAACATATTCAAACCGTAGCAATGCACATCAGAAAGATTTAGCATAACACTGAATTGGCCATCCCTAGAGTACATAAAAGGAGACATAGAGCATGTGTGATCAGTCAGAAGGGTTCTGAAGCAAAACTGACCATATGGAACTACCAAATTGGGGCATCCAGAAAAACATTGTGAACTGGATAAGGATACAGTATCATTCATCCTGGCAAATACTTATGTCCTGTTCCTCACTGAAGAGAATTGGAGATTATTATCCTCTGTATAAATATCAGTATATTTAGCACATTGCTTTTTTGGGGGGAGTACAGTATGTGGGCTAAATCATTCTTGCTACATTTTTTGTCATCTTTGAAAGTATTTATTTAAATATTGCTTCAAGGTATTATTATGAATATAGATGGTATTGTGTTTATATAGATATAAATGATACAATGTACCAGAAAAGGAAAAATGAAAGAGAAGGAAACAGAGAGAGTATGCATGCAAGAGCACACACAAGAGCTTGACTAGGATACTCTCTCTGATTATTAAAGTAAAGATTTCTGGGAACCAGAGTAGTGGGTGAGATCCACATCTCTTTATAGATATGTTGCATTTAATACAGATAATAGAAGTCATGAGGAGAAAGTAGAACCCATGAGGAGGGCTTATTAGTAGAGGTGGACTTCTAAGGCAAGTTTTGATATGAACTTTGTTTGGATTCTAACATGATCCCTTTACCAACTCACCATTTTGCTATCCGCATGCTTTGGTTGGTCTTAAATAGCACTGCTGACTAAATTTATTTGGCATATATAGCTATTAATACAGCTAAATTTATTTATTTTGTTTTAGCACTTATGCCAACCTTGAAAGACTCAAAGATGCTCAAAGTCAGATCTGTGAGGAACAACATCAGGTTACAACACACAGTTAGAAAGAGGCAGATTTGGAAGACCATTTGAGACTTAGTAAAATTTAATAATTATCTTTCTTTAACCCACTTATTGAACCTCTATAATTACATATGTACACAAGCATACACTCTCCTTATATGCAATTTTATACTTTTGTTGTATGCAGCAGAAACTCAGACTGTCATCTTATATTGGAGAGCATCATATTAATAAATTCATGATAGACTTTAGATAATCTTTATCCTTTAAATAAAAACTAAAACTCATTAATGAGAAGTCAATACAGTAAAATATGTTTATTTAAGAATAATGCACTCTTTAAAGATTACTCGTGTGATATATTTGAAAAGTGATTTTAGGATGGCAGTTCCTTGAAAAGTTATTCATAATCAGTATTTGAAAATAGCACTTCATATCTTATATTGGCTTAACTTGCCAGTCTTAGTTGTAGCTTATTATCTGTTAAACTTGATTGAAACAAAATAATGAGAGAGTAATATACTGTACCACAATTTATTTCTCACCTGTGATTTTGCTGCATTTTGTATATTTGTCTAATATAATATTATCTGATTATATTGCATTTATTTATTCATTTATTCAACTATCTCCTTCACTGGTCTATAAGATGACTGAAGGGCACAGAAATTGAATGGAGTTGTACAAATTCTGTCTTTATTATCCAAAACTATATGAGGCTGGGGAAGACAGGAATTACCATTATGTGGTTAGATCAAAAAATTTGCTTAAAGTAAATAAGCCTCCATATATTTTTTTGGAAATCCAAGTGGCAAGTACAAGAGTAGCTATATTATTTGGATGATACTTTAGATGTAGTCCTTTATTGGTAAGTCCTTAAATGTATATCTTATTCATTTGTTTATTTGTTTTTGTTTGAATGTATTAAAGGTGCATTTCCATAAGGTATTCAACAATTCAAGCACAATTTCCTACATTATTTCAGACTTATGCTGTTTTATTACATAATTCCATTAAAGTGAATTTATACAGGAATTTCCTTTATATGTTTTTATTCACCATATAGTTGTACATTACTAATAATTCTTTTCACCTAGGTTTTTGTAGACTTCACCAATATCTGTTTACAATGAAGAATTTTCAACTGTTCTTCAATTACATCATCCTTAGATGATTTTTAAAAATGTGATAGCAGTGTTAAATGATTATTCAAATATCACAAAGGATAATTTCAAAACAGTAAATATCTGTACATTGTGGCTATCCTAGAAATGATAAAAATGGATCTGAATTTGCAGAAAATAAGCTCTTGGTACATTTTAAGGAAGAGTCAAGGGTAAAAATCATGGGGAGGGAGTGAAAATGAACATACAACTAAAGCCATCCCAATTGCAACATCAGAAAGACTGTAATTTTATATGGTGTTCATGAGTAAACTAAACTGCCTTAAAAAGTATTTAATGAATACATTGTGTTGTAACACTCCACAGGGTATATTTTATGCTCATTCTAATACTGCTTTTCTCTGTAGAGGTATTTCAAAATGCTAAGTGTTAAGAAAGCAGAACTGCTTTTGATGATGTACGTTTATAAGAAACAGTTGGTCATGTAAAACACCAGTGGCTTGGATGATTTGAACATGTCTAGATTTTTCAGGTAATTAAACACAGATGAGAATCGATGACTACTGGGATTTTCAGAACTTTTCCTAATGCTCTTGATAGTGATATATATAGATGTAAGGAAACATGGTACTGATAGCTTATATACACAGGAATAGAAGTTCTTTTGTTCCCCAAACACTTCTGCAGCTCAATTATTGTATGGCAAATTTATGCCAATGAGTCTTCTACTCTGAGGATTCATCAACCACTTAATGGCTCAGTTTTAGCTCAGACTGTACTGTAATATGGTTACAGAGTTTTTGCTTCAGGTTTGTTTTGATTTAATGTTCGCTAGACAAGCATTATTGCCTTAATTTTATTCTCTCAAGCCATTAGTATAATGATGGTTGAACTTTTCATAGAGTAAGCCCAGAAATTAAAAGGACACTGAAGTCCAGCATACCTGTGGTGTCATGACCCTGAGAATGAGAGATGAGACATGTCAACCATGGGAATGATTTCTGAAGAACTAGGAAGAGATTTTTAGAATTCTTCTCCAAGGGCTGCTTAATTTGCAGTAATTGAGCCTCTTACTGGAATCAGGATACTCCATCTTAAACTATGTACATAACATTTTATCCTGTGGTCAATGAGCTTAATTAACTGACAAAGGTTTTAACTGAAAGACCATCTTACTGTTTTGAGAATTTTTCCATTTTCTGAGAATTTTTTCATTTTCTAAGAATTTTCCAAATACAATCCCAAATCTATAGAACTTCTTTTATTTTTTTACCATTTTGATTCAAAATGCTATTGTAGTAAGCAACCCTTAAGATACCCACATCCTGGTATTCATGCCCTTGTGTGATCCCCTTGAGTGTAGGCAGAATTTAATGATGCATTTCTAGTGAATAGAGTGTGGGAGAGGTGATAGGATATCACCTCTGAGATTAGGTTAAAAAAGACTATGGCATCCATCTTGAATGTTCTCTCTCTTCCTCCTGTTTGCTTGATCTGAGGGAGGCCAGCTTCCATGAGCTACCTCATGGAGAGGTTCACATGGCAGGAAACCGAGGGAAGCCTCTGGCCAACAGCCAGTGAGGAACTATAGCCTCAGACCAACTACATATGAGGAAATGCATGCTGCCAAAAGCCACATGAGGGAGTTTGGAAGAGAATCTTCCCTAGTTAAATATTCAAATAAGACCAAAGACCTAGCTGATGGCTTAAATGCAACCTCGTAAGATGCCTTGAAATGGCTGTGTTCAGATAAACTACACCAGGGTTTCTCATCCACAGAAACCATTGGATGATAGAAGCTTGTTTTTTTTTAAAAAAAAATGGGTAAATTTCAGGGTGACTTTTTACACTGGAATAGATAGCTAATACAAATGCTTATAAACCATATAAATTAACCTCTTAAAAATAAAAAATGTTAAACTGGTTTCTGAGAGTCAAATAGACTAAAAAATGTAATTTTAAAATTTGATGATTTAGTTTCTGTATTAGTTTCCTATGACTGTAATAACAAAATACCCAAGACTTGGTGTCTTAAAGAATGGAAATTTCTTCCTCACAATTCTGAAGGCCAGATGTGCAAGATCAAGCTTTTGGCAGGATTGGTTTCTTTTGAGGCCTCTTTCTTTGGCTTGTAGACGGCCATCTTTTCCCTATGTCAGCACATGGTCTTCCCTCTCTTCCTCTTTAAAGACCCTACCTGCATATACAGTCATATTCTGAGGTATTGGGGATTAGGACTTCAACACATAAATGAGGGAGCATAATTTAGTCCATAACAGTTTCTAACAATAATTGTTAATATTTGGTGAACATTTATGTGCTAGCTCATTTATCACAATAGCTCCATGAGATAAATACAATTATTACTTCAGGTATACAAATAAGGAATTGAAAATGAAATTGTTAGTGAGAAGTAGCCAGAACTTAATGATTTGTAAAATTCTCAGGCTGTCCATATTATAAAAAAGGAGAAAGAGTGTTTAAAAGATAATGCTAAGGATATGGTGGATGGATCATTGGTAAGGAGATTAGTGTATTTATGAACCACAGACTTAATCAGCCATCTCAACAAAAAGCCAGGATTAGAGATGGGATTATAAGAGCAGAAACACTGTCAACTTGGACTTAATGTAACACAGAATATAAGATAAAATAAAGGAAGACCGTTGGACTTCTTAGACCCGACAGGAACATACCATAGAACTATTTAGCTGGAAACAAGGGAAGAAGGTACTGGAAGGTGATTCAGAGATTATTCAGGCTGCCACTTCTACCACAGGCCCAGAATGCACAGACTGAGGGACAGGGCAGGTTTCACTTCAGTTTCAGGGGTGGGACCAACACTTAGTGGAGTAATGGGGGTGTGGCTGCCCAGAGCTGTGGGCTTGGGCCCCTCACCAGGCAGAACTGCAGAGGTAGGACTGCTGCCCTGGTGGATCTCAAAAGCAAAAAAACAAGTCAAAGAGGATTATTCTTAAACTTTAAGATATAATGAAATTTTCCTTGCTAGGTTTTAGACTTGCTTGGAATCTGGTCCTCCTTCCTTCTTTCTTATTTCTCCCTTTTGGAATGGGACCATTTATCCAATGACACTCTCATCACTATATTTTGGGAGCATATAACTTCTTTTGTGTCACAGGTTCACAGTGGAGAGGAATTTTGTTTCAGGATGAACTGTTTATTGAGTCTTTCCCATATCTGATTTATATGATATTTAGATGAGACTTTGGACTTTAGACTTTAGAGTTGATGCTGGAAGACTTTTGGGGCTATTGGGATGAAATAAATGTATTTTGTATGTAAGATGTGAATTTTGGGGGATCAGGGTCAGAATACTATGGACTGAATGTTTGTGTTCCTCCCAAAACACGTATGTTGAAATCCTAACCCTCAATGTGATGGTATTTGGAGGTGGGGCCTTCAGGGTGTAATTAGATCATAAGGGTAGAGCCCTCATGAATGAGATTAGTGCTCTTATAAGAAGACAAGAGAGAGCTTGATTGTTCTTTCTGTTATATAGCATGTGAGAATGTAAAGAGAAGGTGACCATCTTGATCTTGGACTTCTTAGCCTCCATAACTTCGAGAAAAAATTCCTATTGTTTAGCCACCCAGTTTGTGGTATTCTGTTACAGCAGCATGAACTGACTCAGACAATGGGTCCAAAAATAAGTACATAATGATCAAGAAGACCTAACCACAAAAGTATCTGAGGTATTTAACTTGTTTCCACAGGTAAAACAAAGTAGGACTCTGCCTCTTAATATGCCTAAGAATAAAGAAATTGGTGAGAGGTGACTGGTCTCCATTTTCTGCTGCTCAACTCTAAATACTTTGGAAAAAATGTAATCAGGGAGAGAGTGTCAGTTTTTTTTGATTGTCAGGTCTAAAGTAGGGTGTATAGAGTGGAGAAGTGAACACTACAAAAGCTCTGAGCTTTCATCTAGGGCTGATAGAGTCAATGTTATATATCCTGCCTCAGACACAAAGCACTCAGTTTTTGCAGGACTGGCAAGGTTGGGGACCTGTACAGTTCAGCCATGGTCCAGCAGAAGCCATCAGTCTGGAAATTACCACCAGAGGCTTCTAACTTGTTGTCCAGCTTGGAAGATGAGGAGATACACATATATATTATATTTTAAATTAATAGTATAAAATATGTATACATATATGCAACTTCTCTGCTATTTTTGTTTTGTACTATTCAACTTCTAATCCTCAGTTCTCTCCTCTTATAATTTTTTTCAATAAGAATGATTGGCATTTTTTTTTCTAATTCCAAAATCAAAGTTCTCCTTAATTCTTCCAGGATAGATATGACATTTATTTGCAAATACTTTCCTGTGTGTCTGTGTCTTTTACAAACTATGGAATATTGAAAGCAAGGAATATATCCTTCAAATCTTGATTTTTAAATAACTGGCACACCCTTAAAATTCCCAAAAAATGTTCACCACTAATCCCTGGTGAATATTACTACCATGTGAGCACCACAGTGTTGATCAGTTAGTGCCAATTTGACGGCAAGTATATGTGTAGACTATTCTTGCAATGGGGCAACTGTAGTTAACAACAATTTATTATATTTCAGAATAGCTAGAAGTTTTCAAATGCTCCCCACATAAAGCAATGATAAATGTTTCAAGTGAATCATGTCCCAATTACCCTGATTTGATCATTGTATGTTATATGCTTGTACCAAAATATAACATGTACTCCATGAATATGTACAATTATTATGTATCAATAAAAAAATGTTCACCAAATATATCAGTGTGTAGTATATTTGGTTTGGTTTAGGAGCAATGAAGTTTTAAGCCAGAGTTACAGTGTGAAAGCTCAGAGCAGTATGGTACAAAACAGAAGGACCAGGTGGGGGTGTCCCTGTCCCTTGAATCCCCCACTTCCACCAGTCCATCCCTGTATCTCAGTCACATTCTAGGATGGACTACTTGTCTCATAATAGGTGTTCAATACATATTTGACAAAAGAATAAAGAAACTGTGTCTCAGAAGATCATGATAGAAGCAGCAATGTGGAAAGCAAAGCCAGATTTTCTGAGAACTCTGGAAGGTTCACCAGAGTGTCCCCCAGAGTTTGACTAGCACTTTGTCCTCTTTTCTGCTTTGACTTCCAATCCAGAGTGATTCTCTGGTGGAACACAATATGGAAAAAGGTCACATCAGAATTACTCAAGAAAAAGTATAATGAGTTATGCCCACTTTGACCTCCACAGAGGTAAGGCCCCAATGTCCTCTTATACCACCTAAAATCTAAGAATCCAGGTATTCATCTTCAACCTCTTCTTTCTCATCCAGATATCTAAGGGTCTCCTTGGTATTATTTTGCTCTCAGCAGAAAAATGAAGACTTGATCAACATTATCTGTTTAAGAGTGCTTTCTCAACTTGTAAGTTCACACAACCATTTGCTAAGCTGTGACTTTCTTGAGAGAAAAATTAATTCTGACTTAATGCCACCTCCCACATGTGTGCCCCACACTGGATAGGTGCTAAGTCGGTTTTAGAATAAATCAACTATTGACTCATTGAGTCACTGAGCTTGAGGACTATTTTCTTTATGCTAAAATTTTCTTTAACTTTTTCCAACCTAGCTTTTATTTTTTTTTTTGCAAAATTTATTTACTCTTAATTTTCCTCCCACCTTTTCGATAGTAAAGAAGTACAGAACAGGGTACCATGCTCTAATAAGAGTATAAACATTCTGTATTTAATGGAAAGATTATTTCATAATTTCAAATTGTGACAAACCTTTTAGAGTTTTTAATGCTATGTTTCCTTAAAGAAAACAGTGCTTTACTGCTGACTCAGGACCAGACTAATATCCATTTTCAAGTCCCCCCTTCCCCTCCTGCACCCCCACCCCGTCTGTTTCTCCTGTATTAACACTTAGGCAGTCATCCATTATAATAGAATCCCAAGGCAGAAAGACAATTATCTTTCTAAATGAGCTTGTTCCTCATTAGTGAAAAAGAAATACCTAACCCAGAAATGTTTATTTTCTTTGCTTTTCAACATACATGAATGCTATCATTTTAGCTCTCAGCCAGGATTATGAGCATGATTCTCTTTCCTCCTTTAGTACTAGCTAGGATCTATATATAGGCAGTAAAGACACATTCAAGAGCCAAAACCACGAAGAGGTCTGTTGAGGTGAGCCAATAATAGAAATCAATGTCAGACTGGAGGGCGATAGTAGACTTGCCAGTCTAATGAAGAACATGCGTAAGCATCGAGGTCAGTGTAAGGCAGGAAAGACAGCCAGATGAACAGATCATGAGGCTGATGGATGCAGAACCAAGAGGTCAGATAGGTAGTTGGGACTAAAAATTAAGCTAAAAGCTATTCACTAAGAAGTTTTCTATTTTGGGGAAAGCAGGACAAGAGCAAAAAGAAATGTCTGGTGCAAGACTTCCTGTTGGCTCAACTGTTCTGGCTGCCTCAGAACTAGCTCTCTTTCTGTCTCGCCCTGAATGAGACTGGCCCAGGGACTGGCAAAGGCCCCTGAACAAAGCCTGGTAGGGGAAGAATGAGGCATTGGAGTGTACCTGCTGTTTGAAGAGAGAGTGCTACAAGATCTATTCTTCCTAGATTGGAAATGTAAAACTCAGTTTAGATTTTTGTATTGTATTGATCATTACAATAGTAACTCAATTAATCTCAGTCACATTAGTTTGATTATTAATTGAAGCCATGCACTAACAGTAAGAAGGAACTTAGTATTGACCTTTAGATCTAGTGTTGTGATATGACCTTATATAGGAAAAGTAAACAAGGTGAGAAATTTGGTGTATTGCTGAAACCCTGTGGACTTTTGATTCTATTTGTTGGGCTTAGAAGCAAACCACATTCCTTGTGCTCTAAAGTATGGGTGATCTTGTGTGAATGACAGAATGTTTTATCTTAAAAACAAATTAGTAGCAGAAGTCAATGACCCACAATAATTTGTTTTGCATTGAGATGCAGAAGGCACATGCGACTTGGCATTGGAAGACAGAGGTTCTTGTTCCAGAAATGGTGCAAACCTGTGTGTTGCTTTTGGCATGACATTTAATCCCTTCTTTGTCTCATTGCTCTGAACTATGAAATTTGGGGAAAATCTATGAGATCCTTTCCAACTCTGTAATTTTGAATTTGTAAGCACTTTCATGATGATGTTTGAAGACAAAAGGTAATATTTGCTATTGTATTTATTTTTTTCTAATATGAAGCATTAAAAATCAAATATTAGATTAGTCCCATATAAATCTTTCTATTGTTCAATTTCCTTAAAATGATTAAATGATTCAGAGTACATCTGCATAGAAAATGATATGAAATTATAGACTTTTACCTTAATATCAACTATCTCCCCCCAATTGTTTCTATGTACAGAATTTTTTTTTTTTTTTTTTTTTTTTTTTTTTTTGAGACAGTGTCGCTTTGTTGCCCTGGCTAGAGTGAGTGCTGTGGCGTCAGCCTAGCTCACAGCAACCTCAAACTCCTGGGCTTAAGCGATCCTACTGCCTCAGCCTCCCGGGTAGCTGGGACTACAGGCATGCGCCACCATGCCCAGCTAATTTTTTCTATATATATTTTAGTTGGCCAGATAATTTCTTTCTATTTTTAGTAGAGACGGGGTCTCGCTCTTGCTCAGGCTGGTCTCAAACTCCTGACCTCAAACGATCCACCCGCCTCCGCCTCCCAGAGTGCTAGGATTACAGGCGTGAGCCACCGCGCCTGGCCCAGAATTTTTTAATGATAAAAAGATAGCAGCAACTGTATGCTAGCACATACTAGAGTTTTCAGCACAATTAATTTCACAACAGAAATAAATTTGTATTAATTATTTTGATTATATAAATACCTTTTGTATGTCCTTTTTAGGTTTTTAATGTCTTTGGGGAGAAAAGAGAGCAACCTGGATCTGGGAGATTGTAAAAATGCTGTCAGAATACTTGCCACATAGGAACCACAGTTTGCCATAAGTCATTTTCAGTTAATTGCTAATTTACCTCTAAATTATTTAGCAGTTTTGATTTTGAATCTGCAACACCTAGAGGCAGTGATCTGCACTAGTAACTAACAGCCTGTAAAAATTTGATTTTAATAACAGTCATTTACTCTTAGAAGTTATAGAGAAGGGAAAACATTCAAGAAGTAGTTAGGGCATCTGAGTATAGAATTTGCTGAATGTAAATTGATTTTACAAGAAATTTGTTTGAGTATTTTAATCCCAAAGTTCTGTACCAATTAAGCAAAATAATATTTTCAAAAAGAAACAAAACCCTAAAAGAGTTACTACATAGTTAGAAAAGGTGGCATAGATGTAATTTTGCTATTTATTTACTAAGTATTCTACTAAGCTTAGTACAAATTTCTGAAAGTGACCTCTATATAGATAGATATTAGGTTCTAGATAAAAATGATGAAGTTCAAATTAGTAACTTGTTAGGTATGAAAAATAATTTTGAGAACTAATAATTAGTAAGTGTATATTAGGTGCCAGGCTCTGTTCTTATTAAACTCATCTAATCCTCACACAAACTTATGAGGTAGGTACTATCACTATCCTTATTTAATAGTAGAAGCAACTGAGCCATAATGAGGCGCTTTGGCAGAGCTCACAATCCTACCCACCGTCTACTTCCTCTAGGTGTACATTCACATGTGCACCCATTAAGAAAACAATACTAAATGTTAGTGATCTATAAATACTCTGTGATCCAAAACATTTAATATGAAGTAAGAGTAGCACGTCATTAGAATAAAAATGATATTCATAAATTAATGTTATTTTGCAAAACAGGCACAGCAAAATTAGAGCTCTATGGTTATTCATTTAAAATATTTACTTTTATCTTCTTTTGTTTCCTTTGAGTATTTTAATTCACTTCTTGGTTTTGAGGGTCAAATAAGAGAATGCACGTGGAATCATTCCACCTCCCTGTTTTCCACTATGCATGAGACTTACATACATATAGCAATTTAAAAAATGTTGTTATGTCTCTGCATCTCCCTAACATGTTCCTGATGTTATGAATGCATTATTTTCTGTTTCTGGAGATATTTCTTCATACAAAGTTTTACACTATTTCATTGATTCCCCAGATAAGTATTTGTTGAGCTATTATCATTTGTCAGATGCTGGTAGGGAGTAAGAGTAAAATGGACAATAAAATACAGTGACCATCTTTAGAAAGACTGGTAAAGTAACTAGGTAATTACTATATATTAGGTGGCATTTGTCAGGGAAATAAAGGGAGACAATAACGTAAGCAGAGAAATGAGATGCACCTTAGGAAAAGCACTCCTTCCACAATGTAGAGAATGAACTGCAATGGAGTTGACACAGATAGACTTTGCAATATAACCGTATATTTCAAATTCCAATTCCTGTTATCAGATAAAAATGTTTGAATATTATATTTCTTGTCTTCTTGTTCATTAACTTTAAATGCATTTGGAAATAAATGGAAAGAATTATTGAGGTGGATTATGTAAACTGAAGTTTAGATGACCCTGAATTTTTAATTTATTTTTCTACATGGAGGTGCTAGTATAATTTTAACAGAAAAAGACCTCTGAATCTAAAACAATAATAAACATATTTATAATATTAATATATTACATGTATGCAACCACAAAATAACCCTATATAATACCTAATTAAAGAGGTAATTAGAAAAAGGCTTCCTGTAATAAAAATACAGTACCCTGTAAGAGCATCATACTTTTCCCTTAATTTTATTATGTAGATGCTATGATATTCACAAATTAGCTAATAATGGAAATTCTTTGATTTATTTTGGATAAATTTATATGTTTCTCAACAGCACTCTCAGCAAAGCACCATTATTACTTTATTAAATACTACTTTTGCCTACTTGAGCTTAACAAACAAATCTAATGGTATGAAAGAATTTAATTTCAGAGCTGAATGATAATTTGTTAGGCACTGTTAATTCACATAATTCAAAGTTAATTATGTTTGCAATATTAGGAGTGTGGTAATTTTGTTCTGTTGAGCTATAGCTTTTATGAAATTTTATATTCTGATTAAGCAAATCTGACTGACAAGAATATATCACAAATTGTAATATTTACAGGAGATGTTTTGTGTGTACATGTGTATGTCTAATTACAACGTATTTTAAACTCTAATTCAGTCACACTTGGTGGACTCTGTATCTACTTCATGAAGACTTGTGCTTCATTCTTTAGGACATGCTCTTCTTCATTATAATTGAAGCTGAAATTCTCAAGCATCACTTCCTATTGTTTTTCTTCATAGTATAAAAATTTGGTGAATTTTTTTTTTTTTGCTGAAATTCCATTCAACCTGAAAAAATGTGTAATAAATGGCACTTCTAAAGAACATTAAAATTAGCTACCTCAAGTGTGAATTTGTGGCTAATCTCTTCTCCAATATTGTCTCTCCTAGTCAAGTTTTAAATAACAATGAAAACTGTTACTTTTGGTACATCATAAACAGAGACATATCGAAATCATTTCAGCTTTCAGAAAACATGGAGACAGCTTATCATATCCATTACTTTTTCAAAAAGGACCCTATGACAAGAGTTTGGAAGTTTGTTGACATATCACTGTATTTTAAATGAACAAAGTCACCTTGGGATGTATTAAGTATGAGAGCAAAACAAAACAAAAAGCAAAACAAAAAGTATACATTCTAGAAAGTTTATCATGGGTCCAAAATTTTGCATATTATTACCTAGAGCCTTTGGTGGAATTCAGAGAATGGCATATAAATGCCAGGTTAATTCTTCAAATCTTTTTGTTCACCCTGAGCATCATTTTTCCCTATGATCAGAACTGTCACCTTTGAAGCAGTTCAGCCCTTTCCTTCCTTTCTTTTCAATTATTAAACCTTATCTATATATCTACCTGCCCCTTCTCAGAGCTGCCATACTTAACAACTTTTTTAAATGGTACTTTTAACTAAATAACAAAAATAGACATTTTTACTTAAAGTAGCCACCTCAATAGAATAAGATAAAATTCATAATGTTACATACTTTCTTTACAAACTGTGAACTAATATTATTTATAAATTGAATGTGTTTATTAAAATTTGTTGAATTGTCTTTGTCTTCTTTATTTATGCTCACTTTTTTATGTCATAACAAGAAAGAGACCAAACTTATTTCATCAAATAAACATTAAAACTTTTTCTTATAAAATGCTTTTTATTTTGGTTTATTATGTAAAGACCTGCCTGCTTCCCATTAGATCCTCTGTTTAATTACATTCCAGGTTTTAATTTGCATGCTTTTCACATCAGTTAAATAGTTTTGGAGGTTAGAGAAAGATGATTAAGTAAATCTCTGGCAACTGGAAAATCTCTACATAAGAACACGTTCATTTTTGATTCCTAAATTCTGTAGAGCCACTGACTGTGGACCTTGATCAGACATCCCATGACACTGACGATGCTCATCTTTTTCCTTAGTTGAAAACCACTGTGCTTCAGAGCTATACATAGCACCCAGCAGACACAGGTATTCAGGTACCAAAGCTCAGTTCTTGGACCTGTTTCCCTAATGAGCCTTATATTTGCTGCAGTAAGCATGTTGGGAGTTAGAAATCTTGGGGGAAGAGTGAAAAATAACTTAATTGAAAAATAACTTTTTAAAAAATAAAACAAAAGCCCCATTTGGTTATTTAGAAACAAAACGAGATTCGTAAGTCTCATAAAGATGTGGCTGAAAAGGTAAAATTCTTCAGTTCGATATCAAATGTTGTTTTGCTTGTAAAATACCAGAACTCTCCTAACTGTCCCTTGGTTTAGAAATGAAAGTTAAGTATTTAAAACGTATGCAAGAATGACTGCTGGTGAGAAAGGAAGTTGAAGCAATAAGGGTAATAAAATTTAAATACAAATTAGTAGAATAAAATTATGTCAGATGAAAAGGACTATTGTATGAATCACAGTTTAAGGGATGTTAAATGGACCTTACCATTTAACACTATGTGGTCTTTTTCAGATGCAGAAGCCAAGATATCCTTGGCTGTTGGATTTCAAAACTACTTACCTAGGTAGCTAGAGCAGTGCCTTGCATTTTGAGTGTTCACAATTCATAGACTAGCCTTCCCTTGGTGTTTGGATCCTTTCTTTTTCTCCATGAAACTCTGTTCCTCAGTGCAACTGTACTACCTCCAACACACAGACAAGCTCGCAGGCTCCAAGTTTCTAAGGTCAATGCCTTAAACCTGACATAAAAAATCAAAAGGAAGCTTCTGAAGGACTGAACTGATCTCAGTCATCAATTTAATTGTATGACCAGGCATGTTGTGTAATCAGAAAAATGATTATACCATGACTACCACATTTTTTCTAGGAGCCTTACCTGTAAAACAAATAATGTATTTTTAAATAATTTGCTTAGAGTCAGAAATCTTGGGGGGAAGAGTGAAAAATTACTTAATTGAAAAATAAGTTCTTTTTTAAACCAAAGCACCATCTGGGGATTTAGAAACAAAAGGAGATTCATGAGTCTCCAAAAATGTGGATTCCATAAAGTAATAGATCTCTGATATTATACATTCCCAATATTGCTGTAGTTATATCAGTAGGAATTTTTTCAAGTGTAGTATACTATCATGCATATGATGTAGAGAGTCTATAGACAGAAATTTTCCCCTTTTATATCATGAGTTAATGAAGGTAAAATTTGGGGAGTTCTACTAACATTAACACATTGTTTTTGAGAATGGCTACTGGAAGGTAAATGATTAAATCTTATTTACTTTATTTGTTTGCCTTATTTAGATCTTGTTTTGGGTCTCCATTAAGCAAGTATAACCTGATCAGCCAACTGGTGATAATTAAGTTCTTCTTCACCATTGGCATTGCAGATGGCAGCTGTTACCCTAGTCATCCATCCAAACAAAAAGGATGGCAAAAAAACACTCCCAGATCAATTATAAAATAAATTGATTTTCCTCTCTTTTTCCTCAGGGGAAAAGAAATTCAGCTCAAAAGGCCAACAATTTTTATTTCTAAAATTAAATATTTAGCGCAAATTTACCCCCAGAAATAAAGTAAGAAAGATTCTTCATATGCCCTGAAATTAGAATTTATCTTCTTTATCAAGAGAACAAGATAAAGTGAAAAATTACTTTTAATCCTGATCTCTTGATTAACAAAATATAAATCTAACTTTAGGGACGTGTGTGTGTGTGTGTCTGTGTGTGTGTATTAACATATACACACATACACATATATAAATACAATAGTCGATTATTTCTTTGAAGCTTTTGCACCCTGTGCAATGGACTTGCCTGCAAGAGTTTATTACTACTGCTACTAGTAGCATTATTAAATTGTCTAAGTGTAGTGTATGGCATTCCACCAGAGGCCTGTTAAGATTCAACTTTTCAGAGACTTCAACCATAGAGATTGGTGGGTCTGAGTGGAGGGCAAACAGGTAGCAAGGAAGGGAGAGGAAGTGACTAAAGGTAGAGAGCAGGAACCAATCAGAATGTAGAAAAGAAACCCCAATATCAGATATTTATGACCAGAGACTTTTCTCTGGATGGAGAACGTGCAGTGAGGAGCTCCTAATGACTTTAACTGATCTGGGGCTCATTACCATCTAATTAGCGTTATGGCTTGGACTCCTCCTCCCAGGTTTTTCATGAAAGATTATGGGCAGATGCATATATAGAAAGGAAACTGTTATGCATAGAAATGAAACTGTTATAAAACCCCAACCTGTCTTGTAACCTGTTATATAACCCCAACCTGTCAATCACCCAAAGGTGGGAAACAGCAACCAATCGCACCTAGGTAAGAGGAGGGACAAACTAGTTAGCATGTGAAATAGAGTGTGTGCTAAGCCTTTGGGGTCTCCTCCACTTATGGAGAATGATCTGTCTCTACTTCTAAGATGTACTTTCACTTCGCAATAAACACTGTGTGTGTGGGATTGCTTTGTATTTATGATTCTGTCACCTCGACTTGGTACCAGTCCCCATTCCTGACACTGGGAACGAAGGACCAGGGAACATTGAGCAGACAGAACAAGATTGTACAAGAGGTCATGGGCATTCAGAAATCCAGGAACAAAACACTCAGATAAGAGCATTTTCTTCTCAGGCAGCATCAGTTAGTATTGGCATTATGCAGGGCGAAGATCGTTTGTTAACTTTGGTGATACAAATGCAACACATTCAG
Source organism: Lemur catta (assembly GCF_020740605.2). Lineage (NCBI taxonomy): Eukaryota > Metazoa > Chordata > Mammalia > Primates > Lemuridae > Lemur > Lemur catta. The sequence continues at coordinate 106,240,711 of NC_059129.1, forward strand.
GGATGTTAGTCATGGGCCAATTAGGCAGCAGCTGGAATTAGTGGAGGCTGTTCATACAGAAGTGCAGTGGGTCTATGAAGCCATGCTGTTCCAGGAACTCTAGCAAGACAGCTTCCTCAGAGAAAAATCTTCTCCTCTAATCCCACCCTGTTTTTAAAACTGAAGTGGAGTTTCTGTGGAATTTCCCCCTGCAATACAATTATGGAGTTTCATACTGGAAGCATTTGACTCTGTAATAACAGCGACAGCAGCCTCAGCAGTTAGATAATGGCCTGAAATTCAAGATTGGGAAATGTTTTTCTAGCAATAGGTGATAATGGATAATAAACAGTGGTTTTAGATTATATGAGACTGCTTGGGATCAATATTCTGAAACACTTCTTAGCATCGATGCTGTTTTTATTGACAAAATAAGCATCACTGTGTCAATCACAGCATGAACAGCAGAATGCAGAAGTGCAAAACTGATTAAGGAAATTTGAGGGTCTCAAAACCCCACAAAATTCATACTTCAACATGCATTACAAACATGTAAAAGACCCAGAAGGCATACATTTTATTAAATATTTCAAATGGGTAATTTTGCAGTCAGTGATAAGTTAAAAATAGTGAATTAACTTATGCTAGGCTGCAGTAGAATATTTTACTGAACATTCATCTCTGCCTTTTGGTTTTGCCAATAAACCTAACATATACAAGTGTTTCAGTTGTGCCTGAATGTCAGCAACCCATGACTGACTTGTTTATGTTTTCTCTTAACATTTATAAAGTCATCTGAGAAGTAGTATAAAATTGATAAAGGACAGAAAAATTTTTCAAGTGTGAAAAATTGCTGACAGATTCTTGACAATTTTACCTGGTTACTATATTATCTTACATAATACAGTTGATTGCAATTTAGTTCCTGATCTAATTATTAAAGTATTTTTCCTGGTATAAGATTACCTATTAGATCACTAGATGGATCAATGTATATCCTATATTTGGTTGATTCTTTTTTAATACTGTGCCATCCTTTATTTTAAAGTTTTTATTTAGTCAGGGACTGGGGAATGGGAGCATACAATCTTTATCAAAAATAATGGTCTTGATAAGCAGAACAATATGGAGTAATACTGGAAAATACTAGAAGTCAGGTCCACAGACTGTTGAATATTATAGTTCTTTTCTCTTTTTTAGCTTCTGTCTCTTCACTGTATTCTGTCTGCTATTGTTTAAATCACCTTGCCCTCACTTACCTGATTCTTTCTCTTCTGTACATGTGGTTTTTAAAAAATTCTTCTGAATTAAAGTGTATGGTGAAGACAATTTAAGGGTCAGATTCCAGTCCCATAAAGCCTCTCTAAGAACATAACCATGTATCAGAATCTGGAGGAATCCTTTGTAGATCCTAGAAAAGAGGTTCCTCCTGGATAAGACCCATATGGGTGGAGCCCTGGCATGCTCATTGCTGTATGACAGCCAATCAGTCCTCACCTGGCTTCAACCAGACTGCCAAAGCTGCTGCAGTGCCACTCAGTGCTTTGCAGAAATCTGAGAAAGGTGTTGTAACATTGGACTTGTTTATTATTTGTGTTCTCTGTATGGAGCTGTACCTATGAAGAGGAGAGAGTTAACAAAAAAACCAACTGCATCAGGGACCACAGGTAAGCTCTTATGTGGAGATGTGTCCTGTATGTAGCCATGTAACTACTGTACCTTAGAGAAGCAACCTTGTAGAGATGATCTTGGAGTTTCTGGTATTATTCTTGCTAACGATATGAAGATGAACCCCTTCATTTATTTATAAAATAGAAAATAACCCCTTGCTGAATGTGAGAACAAGGTTTCAAGGAAACTTATGCTTGATTCCACATTTAAAATATGAAATTTTGGACACTAAAGCATTTAATAGATGGCCTATTTCTATTCTACATTTTATTTCGGGATTTTAAAAAATACTAATGCTATGATTTTTTTATTTCTGGATATTATTGGGGTACAGAATACTACTTAATTATAAAAAATGACAGTGATCTAGCACCTCTTATATTTTCCTGATATGATCTTTTATCTAGAAAAGCCAAAAGACTCCACCAAAAGACTGTGAGAATTGATAAAAAAAAATTCAGCAAAGTCTCAGGTTACAAAATCAATATGCACAAATCCATAGCATTTCTCTATATCATACTAATAACAATCAGGCTGAGAGTCAAATCAGAGACTCAATACCATTCACAATAGCTAAAAAGAAAATAAAATATTTAATAATATTCTTAACCAAGGAGGTGAAAAATCTCCACAAGGAGAAGTACAAAATACTGAAGAAGGAAATAGCAGATGACACAACCAAATGGAAAAACATATCATGCTCATGGATTGGTAGAACCAACACTGTTAAAATATCCATACTGCCCAAAGTGATTTACAGATTCAATGCAATTTCCATTAAATTATGAATGTCATATTTCACAGATTTAGAAAACAATAATTCTGTGCTTCCTTTGGAAACACAAAAGAGCCTGAATAGCCAACGAAATCTTAAGCAAAAAGAACAAATCTGGAGGCATCACATTACCAGACTTCAAATTACATTACAAGGCCACAGTAACCAAAATAGCTTGGTACTGGTATAAAAGTAGAGACATAGACCAATGGAACAGAATAGAGAACCCAGAAATATAAACCACATAGCTATGACTAACTGATCTTTGACAAAGCAGACAATGACATACACTGGGGAAAGGAAGCTCTATTCAATAAATGGTGCTGGGAAAACTGGATAGCCACATGCAGAAGAATGAAACAGGATGCCTATCTCTCATCATATTCAGAAATTCATTCAAAATGGATAAAAGATTTAAATGTAAGACATACCATCATAAAAATTCCAGAAGAAAATATAGGAAAAACTCTTCTAGACATCTGCTTAGGCAAAGAATTTATGAATAAGACCCTAAAAGCAAATATAACAACAAAAATGAAGAAATGAGACTTGCTTAAATTAAAAAGATTTTGCCCAGCAATGGGAATAATCAACAGAGCAAATCAACGGAGAAAATATTCACAAACTATGCAGCCAGTAAAGGGATAATGTCAAGAATCTACAAAGAACCCAAACAAACCAGCCAAAAAAAAAAAAAAAAAAAAAGCTCCATTAAAAAGTGGGCAAAAGACATGAATGGAAGTTTTCCAAAAGAAGATAGACAAATGGCCAAAAAATATATGAAGAAATGCTCAACATAACTCATCATCAAGGAAATGAAAATTAAAACCACAATAAGATACCAACTTACCCTTGTCAGAATGGTTATTAATAAAAAATCAAAAAACAGTAGATACTGACATGAATGCAGAGAGAAAGGAACACTTACATGTTGGTGTGACTGCAAATTAGTACAACCACTATGGAAAACAGTATGGAGATTACTCAAAGAAATAAATGCAGACTTACCATTCAACTCAGCAATCCCACTACTGGATATTCACCCATAGGAAAGGAAGTCATTTTATCAAAAAGGCACCCACACTCTAATGTTTATTGCAGCATAATTCACAATTGCAAAGATGTGGAATCAACCTAAGTGCCCATCAGTTCATGAGTGGATTAAGAAAATGTCATACACACACACACACACACACACACACACACACACACACACCCCACAGAGTACTAATCAGTCATAAAAAGGAATGGAATAATGTTTTTTGCAGCAACTTGGATAGAACTGGAGACCATTATCCTAAGTGAAGTATCTCAGGAATGGAAAAGCAAACACCACATGTACTCTATAATCAATGAGCACACACAGGCACAAAGAGATGTAAAGGTCACTGGAAATCAAAAAGGGAGGATAGGGGAGGAGCGGAGGGATAAAAACCTACTTATTAGGTACAATGAACACTATTAGGGTAATGGGCACACTAAAAGCCCAGAATTAAGCATTATAAAAAGTATACATGTAACCAAAACATTTGTACTCCCTTAATATTTTAATATTTTGAAATTAAAAATTAATAAATTTTATTCAAAAAATTTCAAGTTATAAGCATGAAAGAATGCAGGAAATAGAAACATTACCATTAAGAGACTATAATAGTAATTATTGCAAGCAAGATCCACCAATGGATGCTAAAATAAATGGGTGAAAGTTTGAGGAGGAAAAGAGGAAAATAGTAACTTTATAGTGAAAAACTCAGTAGATACCTCCTTAGATCACTGTAATAAGATATATCAATATCACGTATCTCCTGCTATTATAAATGAGTGCATCACTTCTGCAGTAATCTTGTCAAACATGGTAACCTTAATATAATTATGAGAAAACATCAGACAATACAAATTGAGGGTGATTCTGCAAAGGAACTGACCAGTGCTTTTCAAAAGTGTCAAGGGCACAAAAAACAAGGAAAGGCTGAGAAACTGTCATACATTGGAGGAGACTAAGAAGGTAGGACAACTACCCGAGTTGTGGGATCCTGAAACAAACAAAAGACAAAGAATCATAATTTAAAAAACTGATGAGATTTGAATAAAGTCTATAGTTTATTCTATAATATTAAACAGTACTAATCAGACTAATTGTGAACCTTAATATTTTCCCAATATTAATTTATTCTAAGTCTCTGAGTTTACAGTTTTACAATCTGGAAATGAAAATAATACTAGAATCTGCCTCATAAGGCTTTTGAGGATTAAATAAGTTAATACATTTATACTAGCTCAGAACATTGCCTGGCACAAGTGTTTAAAAGTATCAGCTGTGAATATTATTATGACCTGTGTGCTCATAATCTTCCCCACCCAGAAACTTTCATAATTGATTGATTCATGAAATCCTTTTAATATGAACAACATTGTATAAAAATACAGTGAAATTAGCTAACAAGAGAATAGAAATAAATTACTCTTTCTGTGGTTGGAGGCAAGTGCAGGAAGGCCTTCGTGTAAAGTAATGTTTGAGTAAGGTTTTCAAGGATAGATAGAAGTTTGCCGAACAGACAAAGGCAGGATTAATTTTCAGTGCAAGTCAAATAATTGCTCTATGTTTAGAGGCGGTATGAGTACTTCCCTCATCTTTGCTAGATCAATGTTTCTCAATCTTTGTGTGTATTCATATCACCTGATGATCTTGTTAAAAATGCAGATTCTGATTTAGTAGGTCTAGGTCAGGACCTAAGATTTTTCATTCTTATCAGCTCCCAGGTGACGTGGGCCACACTTTGAGTAGCAACATATTAGATTATTATACAGTTGTCCCTCAGTATAGGTAGGAGATTGGTTCTAGGATCCCTGTGTATATCAAAATCTGTGCATACTTAAGTCACTCAGCCAGTTCTGTGGGACCCATGCATATGAAAAGTATGTCCTCCCTACATGCGGTTTGGCATCTCACTAATGCTGTATTTTCCATCCACATTTGGTTGAAAAAAATCCGCATATAAGTGGACCTGAGCAGTTCAAAGCCATATTGGTCAAGGGTCAACTGTAGTCTCTAGAGTCTCAATATTGCCTTTAGATATTGTTAACTTATTTTATAAAGAATGTGTATCCTGAAAACATAAAAAAGAAAAGAATGCAGAGTGGTCACTGGTCACTCAAGTCTTGATATGTCTGATTAACAATATCTGTGGATTTTTAGCAGTTATTAACCTGGGGTCCAGGAATGAGGTTCGGGCATCTATGTGCCCCTCACACTGTAGACACAATTTTGTACGTCTGTGAGTTTAATGATTTTTTGCAGAAAAGGGTCCATATCTGTCATCTGTTTTCCATGATATTCTTCCTTTACTTAATTCATATGAATGGAGTTTCTGGTATCCTATTCCCAGAGTCATTTGAACAATATCTTCTCTTATAGCTGTGTTGAACTGTTCAGCTACCTTCACTAACTTATTTCAGGTTTTTCTAGATTGGGATTTAGAAGTGACCTTGCTAAAGTTTCTTTAGATAGGCTCAGTGGGATATACAAACATCAAATCTAGGAATTCAGGTCAGTAACTTGTTCTCAGAATTTCTCCCATGTGGTTGGAGTCTATATTGTGGCCAAGTCAAGATGTTGTCAGTAACAGGTACAAGGTGACTTTGGTAACTGGCAAATAACAAAACTGGGAGAAGGTCAAAGGGCTAGATTTAGTAACAGCTGCTAGATCTAGCCACCAGTGGGCTATGAAGGCTACCTGGGACTTAGCCCTATCGCGTCTATGCTACTGGAGATATGTTCAGGAGCCTGGGAGCTGGACTAGAGAAAAATGGGCCTCTTTAAGTGAAAGAAGATGGTCTTATAACTTGGTTAGACAAGGATTTAGGAAAGAATAGAAATTAAGAAAATCTTAATAGTAGTTCTCTTCCACTAAGATCCAAAACACCTTCATGGAATTGGCAAGGAAGTGCTCATAATTCCAGTGCTGCCTTTTTTGTTTGAGGAGCACATTTATAATCTAAGGGCCTCACAGAGCATTTCAGAACACAATGGCAACCTCTTTGGGAGACACAATAATCAGAGGATGGTTGGGGCAGGAGCCAGAGCCCTCTCCTGGCTTCAGGTTTCATTTATGAAGACTGAAAACTTGCAATCCAAACCACAAAGCCGAAAGTCCCCGACATCCTTTGCCTGACCTGGGCGGATGCACGCACACGGGCTCTGCCTGCGTGAAGGATAAGCCGCAGCAAGTAGTGCCAGGGCTGACAGGTGGTAGTGGCTTTGGGGTTTTGTTTGGAGCCAGCAGCTGTAAGGAGAAGTATGTCTTACTCTTGGGGAGCAGTTTTGGAAAAAACTGGACAGCTTGTCAGGGTTTAAGTCAAGCCAAATGACCTAAGGTTTGGTGAAACGCTTTAGTTCCAACTGAGAGAACTCTAATGTAAATCAGGAATCAGGATGAATATCTGATTATACATATTTCATACACAGGCTGGAAGTCAGAGAGAAAGGCTGCAGCCTAGTGAGCATGCAAATGAGTATTGGCTTGTCCCAGGTCTACTGGATGCCAGAATGAGGGCAGTAGGTAAATCTACACCTCAAGCACTGAGGGGCTAGAGCTGCTGGTATATGGCCAGGCTTGATTAGGATTGAGTTGAAGCTGTGGCAGGGCTGAATATGCTGGCCAAAGAGCTTTGGCACATACATTTAGGCAAGGCAAGGACAGGGCAGCTGCTGAGAAGTGGTACTTATTTCTGGAAAGGACCCTTTCTGTGTATTCAGGATAGGAATAAGAGTGCTACCCAAATGGATTCTCTATTTGAGTTCTATCCCAGTAGCAACTGCAGAATCTATAATCCATATAATTGATTTCTGATTCTATAATCACGTGTTCATTTGAGAGGCAACAGTGAGGCTTTAGAGCAGGCACCTAAGACAGGTGCTAGAATCAGAGAAGTGAGAATCATATGAGATGAGTGGGTTTATATTGAGACTCTCAGGAAGCTTAAGGATGACTGACTTACTAGTTTTGATGAGGGCAGCACAGAGCATGGCATGAAAACATTTACTAGATCAGTGAATTTTTTTTCCATTTCATAAGCATTTATTCAGTGCTTGCTATGTTTGTAACACTACCTTAGACTTTGATAATAAAATAGCTAACAAGATAGGCAGGCATAAGGACAGGCATTCCAGGGAGACAGAGAAAACTCACATCTCAGGACAAATAAGCATCATGATTCTAAGTTATAATAAGTGTTATAAAGGAAGCACACATACATACATACATGCAATACTGGGCTAGTGCATCATTATTGGAGAAGATTTTCTATAAATAGAGTGGTTAAGGGAGGCCTGCTGAAGAGGTGACGAAAAGCATATGATGGTTCCTCTCTTTGGTTTTCACTGTTCTTCTATGGCAGAACATTTGCCCGTAGACAGATTTAGGTCAGCAGAGGACCAGATCTGGACCAGAGACAGGAGGGCAGAGCTCCACTCCAGCAAAGAGGCTGCAGTGCTAAGAGGGCAGCAAGATGGAGACTGAGGTTGGACACCTGGGCAAGAGTCCAGACCTTCAGATGGGCCCTAACTGTGGTCAGGGACAGGGAGAGTTTCCCTTCAGGAGTTGAGGGGCCAGGAACCCTGTCTCTAAGTCGGTGGAGACGCTGTGGGGAGGGAGAGTAGCAGGTGAGAGTCTAACTGGCAGTTATGGAGGGGCTAGGTCAGGGAAGTGTCTCCACTATAGGATGATACATCTGAAAAATCTAAGTGGCAATAGGATAATCAAATGTGACCTTCCAAAAGTTGCTGATACCAAGTTGATACAAACACACTAATCTAAAAGCTCATAAATCAGTGTCTCTGAATTCATTCAAAGGCTCCTGGAGAGTTATTTAAAATCACTCTGTGATGAATAAAATTCAACCATATCAACTCCCCCCAAAATAAAAAGAAAACAATGCAAAGTTTGTCTTTGATGACTACAGTTAGCAGAATAAACCCACAGGATAAGTCAAATCATCCTCTCAAATTATAGTTTTATTTTACAAATGAAAAAAAAAAAGAAACTTCCTCAAAAATTTCTCTCAGAGCATGACAAACTTCCAAAGTCTAAGAGAAGTGATAGGTATTTTAAGACTAAAGTTTGATTAGAAATGTGACAAGATAGAGGTGGTTCTCAGGAACAATGGAGGGAATTTGAAAGTACTCCCTCTGAACTCCAGAAATAGAAATGCAAATCTGAAACTATTGCTGAATGATTTAAAGAAGTTGAACAAACTTAATGTAATCATATTGCAGATCAGGCAATTCTGAGGTGAAATAAAGAATGGAAATCACCTATGAAAGAGGAAAAGGTCAGAGAAGAGAAGCAAGCATAGGGAAATAAAAGGCAAAACAAAATGAGAGTGAGAAAGGCAGAACAAAGATCCTCTTTACCTTGCACTTGACTCAGATACTCCCTTTTGACCTATCTCCTAGAGTAGGGCAGGAAGCTGATCTAAGAGCCAGATAAATCTTACCACTTTATCCATCTGATCCAACAGATTGATGTTTCCAATGCTTCATCCAGTTTTACTCTGATTCTAGTTATTATTTTCTGGCTATCCTGATCAGTTGTATGATTTTCCTCTTTCTGGAGTGTGCATAGTAGGAGACATGGCTTAGACTGCCAAACAACTGGGTCATGCGAGTAAAATCTCTCATACCTCTGTGATAGTCTATGTATTTAAGTAAACTTTGGAGTTGATTCAATTTCATACTTTAAATCAAATGTCACTATTACAGTAGAGAACCAATATGAAGAAGCTATGGAACTTCAAGCTCAAACATCCTTAGCCTCATTAAACTGGAGTCTTCAACATACCACCCCTAAAAGCCTCCTTCACTAAAACACCCTAACCATTCTGACCAGGGCAAGGGCTCTGTAGGATACTCATCCTCAACCATGGAGAAAGCTGGAATAAATGGCCTAAGGTCTGTTATGCACTCATCTCACATGTCACCCTTCATGACACTGTATTAGCCAAGTCCTCTTGCCTGAGCTTCTGTCTTAGTTTCTGATGAGAACTGCCCTTCTCCCCGATAAGGCTGTCATATTGTGCAGACATTTAGTCTTCTTATGGAGGCTCTAACTCTCAGCCTATATCTTGCCTCTTGTGAGTTCTCCCCCTGAGGGGAATGCATAAGACACTATTCCCTGACATACCTTTTTAGATTCCGTAAGAAATGGACACTGCACCAAAACCTCCACTGTTGCTTGGTGCTTGAAACTGAGAGTTACCACTGTAGGGAAATCCCAGCTCAATGGTTCTTCATCCTGGCTTCACATTAAAAATATCTGGGGAGCTTGTAAAACCATATAGATACCTCAGTCCCCAGCCCAGGCAAGTTAATCAGAATTACCTGAGTATCAGTAGTTCCTAAATCTCCCCAGGTAATCTTAATATATTGCCACAGCTAAGAATTATTATCTCTATTAGCTGCTCTGCCCATTTAACTGAATTAGATTTCCTCAGGTATCTCCAAATAAGGACCAAGTTCACTCAAGCTCACCATTTTTGTAGAAATCCAGATTCTATTACTAGTAACCACTCTCAGGGGTCTATAGTTAGGTCAGTTCACTCATCCCTGGCCCTCCTATTCGAGCTTCCCCTGACGGTCTGTCACAGTGGAAGCCAAATCAGGATGGGTGTGGTACAAGGACAGCATGGAAGAAGACAAAATCCACTCTTTTTGTGTTGTTTCCTGGACAGTCTCTGGAAGGAAAGAAATATAGAGAAGGTAAGCGTGAATAATACCTTTGCAGCTTTATAAAAAGTGTTAGAATCTACACCCTATATTTTCTCTGTTGGATGTAAACTAGGGCAAATAGCACCCTCAGAAATGTGTTTTTATCTTGTTCTCAACACTGTAAAACCAGGATGAAAGTTACAAAGCTTTCTACTTTAGGATCAGAGACAAACTCACCTGTTGATTTTTCTGTTCATGCTTACTTGCCTTGCCTCCTGATTTTTACTGTCTATAAAAAAGTTGATTATGGGCGTTTGAAGTTGTGATGAGGTAAAATTTTAGAGTACTACAGAAAAGATTACTTCACAAAGTAAGTAAAGTGGTGGATTCTTCATATTATTCAAATGGAAGTAACTGAAGGAAAATATTTGAAGGTAATTTAATTTCCAGAAATAAGATTTCAAGTATGATCATTAGTTTAGTAGAGAAATTAAACTTATTTACAACTTCTTAAGCCCAACAAGAAATGCCCAAGATCTTATTATGCAAAGGAGTATAGTACTTTTAGTAAAAAGGTTATTCCAAATAGAACTCTTTATTGTCTCCAGGAATAAAAAGTAGGTATGAGGCATTCTCATTTGGATTGTAATGGTTCTGGCAAAAAAGAAAAATGGTTGGTGTTTTATATGGAGGAGTGGAAATTTGAAAGACAGTGAATACCATTCAATTGCTTTTTATTAGGGTAAGTGCAATTGGACCTGGTAAAAGGAACAACCAAGAACCTATGATGAAGCTCTAGGAAGTCACGTGAGTGAAGCCAAAGAAATTATTTCATTTTAAAAGAGTATAACATAATGGCACATATCCTATATGAAAATCAAACAAAATATTATATTCTCTTTCAAATGATATCTGGTTAGCAGCAACTGAGGCAGAAAATCAACACTGAAAACTAACACCCTGCCACCCTAATCCTGGAGGAATTTTCCCTGATTAGAGCAACTGAACTGGACTGAAGTCAGCTTCTGTTTCCCTGCTCTTACTCAATAAATGTTTGTAGAATAAATTAATTTTATAAGAGAGAATGAATAATGTGGTGAAAAGAAATCAAGAAGGCACCTTAACCTTGCCACATTAGCAATATAAATCAAATGTCTTAAATTAATTTCTACCATTTGATCTAGCAATTCCACTTCAAGATCTATTCTAAGGAAATAATCAAAAACACACAAATTAATGTAAAGTATGTTCATAACAGTATTACTCATAATATCAAAACATAGAATATTGGATTAAATCTAACTGTCCAATAATGTGAGAATAGATTATTATAAAAGTGTATGATCATGCTTCTGAACACTACATAATGTTATAAAAATACTCGTTTTCTCCTAAATGCAAAAAATAAATGGATATACATATTTTCTTATAATTAAAGAAACAAGTGACTTTTCTCTCTATAAAGGACTAGAAAGAAATATATCACCATATTAACAATAGATATTATCTGGGTATTTGGGCAATGTAGATTGTTACTGTTGTCTGTATTTTGCACAATGAGTTTTGTGTTACTTTTTATTTGGAAAACAACTAGAAATATTATAAGAAGCTGTTTTATATCTTGAGACTGTAGAAGATCAAGATATCATATAAAGTAGTCCTCTGACATGGTTCAATCAAAAAGCATTTGCTATGAAGTAAGCACGATGTGTGTGGCTGTAGATGGTATTGAAACACCTTCAGAGAGAGTCCGGGTCAGAGAGCTTGCTACCTGGTTGGAAGAGTGCAAGAGCCTATTTAACATATGCGAAATTGTAGGGCCTGATCGAAGTGCTGGGGAGGGACATAGGAGTTTGAAATATACAGGTTGCTATAGGCAGACTGTCTTCAAGGATATTGAGGCTGACAGAGGTGCGAGTTGTCCATAAAGGACAGAGAATTCCAGACAGGGCAAGTAGTAGAAGTAGAAATGAGCACTGAGTATTCAGTTAGAAAAAGGGAAGGAAAACCTGAGTGAAGTAGAGGTTGTTTGTTGGGGAATAGTGGAAAATAAGCTTAAATAATTTGGGGGAAGTTGGATTTTTGAACAGGCTTATGAATTGATAAAAGAACTGATAGGAACATGTGCACTCAATGTGAAAATGAAATAAGTAAGGCAACTAAGTCAGTCATTGTAATTACCCAAGGATGGGGGTGAATGAAAGAGCTGAACTGGTAACAGTGGGATGTACGCAGTTGAAAAGCTATAAATAGTCACCATCAAATGGTTGTTGGGAGCAAACACCATCTGCAAGATAAATTGGGCAGGATAAAGAAAAGAATATGCCTTTTAGGTTGTGAGTTAGAGGAAAAGAGATGAAGAAAAACATAAATGAGCAAGGCAGATACAGGAGGAAGTGTGCTCTTGACTAAGGAGTGTAAAAATTCAAAATAGCAATGATTCAACTCATTCATCTGAGAGTCTACCAGGAACCATATTGCTGCCTTAAATGTGGAAACTGTAACTGAACACAACCTTGTGTTGTTTTCATTGTGTTGCCATCTGCTGTGAAGGCGAGGCCCCGGAGGTTCTACCTACAAAGAAAAACTTGACTTCTTAAGATGTTTTGAGGGTTTTTGTTAAAAAAGACCAAACTACATAATTTTCTCAAAACCTCCAAAGACTGCATAATGACAAATGAACTAGGCAGAATTAAAAAAGAAAGACTGAAAGAAAAAATTTGGAAAGAATTACAAGGATATGTTACTGGCATTATTGAGAAGGGAGAGTGCAGATTTGTAATGACCTGAATGACTTAAATAGAAATATGGTTTGTCTTGATCCATAGTACCATACAGAAAATAGGACTTGCTAATAAAATATAATTGTTATATATAATTGTTATAGAAAAGTCAAGAAACACAGTGCCTTGAGGTGGGAGAAAAGGTGAGTGTGATGCCACAGGGATCAGAGAGCTTCTGTGGGTGGGCCCTGACGCTTTGGGGACTGTTTGTCCAGCTGGATAGGTTCGGGAGTCTTGGGAAATTGAAACATGGATCAATGTTGCCATCTGCCCAGGCTTAGTTTTGGAAAGCTGTTAACTTATTGCCTCAGGTCATACATTGATTCTTAGATTAAAGGATTAAAATGTGAATGTAAATACTCTGATCCAGCTCCTAGCACCACAACATGAAGGAAACAGGCCTCCAACCTTTAATTTAATTATGCTGTCTATTCAGAACATCTAGCTAGGAGGTTAGTATGTCACATGTAGTAAGCATCTCTAAAGAATCTCATGAAGGCAAGTCCTGTGAAGAGGTATACACTATGAAGAAGGTTAAAATCCACCAAGTAGCTTTTTTTCCTTTAAATCTTATTGGAACCAACTGAGATCAAGTTAGCAAAGATTAGAAAGATGATTCTGAAGTGAAATGAACAACAACAAAAAATGAGTAAAAACTGTTTATATACAAATCACAATGAAAATCATTAAATGGAATCAGCAAAATGAAATGGAAGGATAAAGTATTCCACTTTCTAATATACTTAACAAATATACATAAGTAAATAAATAAATAAAATGAGAAAAGTATGGAAAGTATAGAAATAATATAAACAGCTATTTCATATCTCTTGGGGGTTTTTATTTCCCCCCTAAGAAAAGCCACATAATTTCTGGGTGTCCTAAAAAACCATATGAGTCCATTGTGATCATTAATAATAGTAACTGGTGAGGCTAATGATGGCCATTGATGTCAGAATTAACTATATAATATCTGCAAAGATAAGGAGTATGCCTAAAGAAATATTGTTATTGAACTTCTGGGAATAACTTGTTAATGAATGTGTGAGTAAAACTACAAGTTTATTACCTGGTACATTTTTAGGGAAAGCATTTCTTCTACTAGCGCTCATTCGATCTGATCCGAAGAACATCAATAAAGAACTGTAACAAGTCTGCAAAATGATGCATTTATAGACTTTGCACAAAAATGATCTTAGTAGTTAAGGCAATAAGATGTTGCCAAAAATGACAGGCACTAATCACCATCCCTGTAGAACTAAAAGGAACTTTTAAAAAGTATTTTTGCCAGGCCCCTCATTTTACAAATCGGGGAGCTAAGGCCAGATAGGTTGTCACCTTCCAAGGTCATATTATTAACTGGTGGTTAATAATAGGACTGGAATCCCGGTCTCCAGAGAAATTTTGGATTGACAGTTCTTCTGACACTGGTCAGCCTTCCTTGATAGCCCCTGGCCCCTATCCTGCGCTGAATCTAGGATAATATAGGCTCCTACCACAGAAACAACAAAAACAAGAGGCTATTGATGGGAGACAAACAGGTATGAGAGAGTAATTTAAATGTGATTGAAGTATATGTACATAAGGTTTTCTGTCAAATTTAACAGTTTAATTTTAAAGCCTGAAGGGTGTGTTTATGACATGTGGTTTATAACATGATTTCATTAAGATATTCAGAATGTGGAGGTGACAATGAAATATTCTTTATCATTACCAACATCCTCACCACCGTTTATTGAGAACTAATAACGTGCCTAGCACTATGTTAGATATTTTAAAAACATTATGACCTTGACTCTTAAAAAATGTGTTATTTTATACATCACAAAATCTGGTCTCAAAAAGCTCAAGAAACTTGCTTAAGTAGTGTACAGTTACTAAGCAATGGAACTAAGGTATAAATCCAGGCATGTCTGGTCTCCAAACTTATGTTCTAATGAATAATTATGTCTGCCCATAACTCACCACTATTTAAATGCAAATATTACCAGAATGACATAATTTGCTAATCTGGCTGTTATACCTTTATGGAAAGATTTTAATATTGGGCAGTATTCCAGGACACCTTGCAACTTAACCACTCCCCCTTGTAAAATGTGTGCCATGCCTCAGGGAAATGCAAGGTGGTAAGTGGTAGAGGAGCACCTGGAGGCAGTTACAGGTGGGCTGTGCAGAGAAGAAGGGTCTCAGGATGGAAAATAGACCCCTCAGCTGGCCTCCTACAGGATCTACTACCCCTGGCTTTGGATCCAGATAGTTTCTGAATAAATGGTTATTTATTTTCAGAAGGTAGATTTTCTGGATTTTTAGAAAAAAATATTTCAGAAAAATTGTAAACACTGTTGTTTAAATGTTTTGCTTTATAGTAAATTATAAAGATGTTACAGATGCCCTGTACGTTCTACATTCATAAATTTCAACTCCACATTTTTCAAGTATTTTAATGAACTCATGCGAACTGCTGGTCTTACATGAACTCTCCACCCAATGCATGTGGGCTTCCTCTCTCAACTGTGGCTTGGTTCCTTAGATATTACCGTTTTTCAATCAGGAGGTGTTTATCAGATATCTACCATACGACAGGACACAAAGGCTGGCAAAAACACATGGTCTATAAAATCTTGGAATTTTCAGTCTAGTGGAAAAGACAGACTAATGAACACATGAATGAACACGTAATGGCAAATTGTGTTTAGTGTTATAAAGGGAACATTAACACAGTGAGTGGCAAGGAAGCACCAGAAAGCAAAGTTCCAGGGGAGGTGGGCAGAAGAGAAGGGTCCCTTGTCTGGTCTGATGCTAGGTCTACTTCTCTGGAAGTTAAAGAGCCTGTCCTACCATGAAGGAGGGTGGGAATGCACATACCCTACAGAGAGGAGTTGAGCTAAAACAAAAATAGGTTGGTTCAGTCTGAAAGAAAGAATGTATCTTGGAAACCAGACATAATAATTATGCACACTGTATATACTGGCTGTCTATGTAAAACAGTGAAAAACAGAAAAAATTAAAGCATACATGATAAGATAGTGAAAGAAAATTCTAAGACCTTGGCAACTAGTGGTGATGGAAAGCTGTCCCATCATGGTGCATCACGATGAGGACTCTAATGACCTACCTTTCACTAGTGAAGAGTCTGGTTATATCACAATTAGCAGAGATGGCTTTTAAAAGGAAGGGGCTGGAGAATGCATTGATAATTTTCTAATTCATGCTTCTTCCAAATGACATACTTGTCCATTCAGCTAATAACAGAAAGCTCTCTCTGCTCTTCTGATGTCCGAGGAGAGGTGAAGTTTTGTGGGTGGGAACGAGCTCTCTCAGTGAAACAAAGCTATATATAGCTGCTGTATTTCTCTAACATCTACCAGTGAAACACTCATTTAATTTATCATATGTGAAGCCCAGGCCTGATAGTATTATTCCAGTTAGCAATCCTTGAAAAAACGAAGGATGGATTTAAATTAAAAAGATGATATCACTCCCTCAACAATATCTGGGTCTCGTCTACAAGGGGTACCTCTGCGGTGCTAGCCACTTGTTAATTTTCCATCTCTTCATAGAAGGAAACATTGCTATAGGGTCAGCACTTCCAAATGCTACAAAATGAAAAGGAAAAAAATTAAAGAAGTTGTACCTATAATGTAGACAGGAACGGAACACTAAACCCCTAATTACCTACGTGCAGCTCATTCATTCATTTATTCATTTTCAAATCTATCTCATGTATTCAATCAACACTTATATCTAGCACATTTAGGCACTCTTGTTAAATGTTAAGGATTAAACACAGAATCAAAACCCAGTGTAGCCTTCAAGAACTTCAAAAAGCAGTGGGGAAATCTGCCAAATTAATAGAAGAAAGCATCTTAATTGTGGAAAAGAAAAAAATGACCTGACAAAGTTAATCAGTCAAAGGAGACTTTATTTAAGATTATTGCAATAGAGGAGAGAGATTGAACTCAATTCTATTATGCAATAGGCAGGAGAAATTTTAAGCTCTGGGGTAAACTAGTAGAAAAGAACTGGAGGTAATGGCAAGTTTGGTCAATGTAATTAGGTCATTTGTGTTTGCTACGTGGGGCTCATGGAAGTTAGGCTCCTACCCTCTCACAGAGATAGGAAGTTAGGGGCACTGTCTTTCTCGATGATCACCTTTCAAAGGGATGTCTGCTACGTCCTTGAAAAGACATTCTCAGGTTGTAAACTGGCAAGAACCTAGGATAAGATTGGTATCTCAAGGTGGCAGAGCAAGAATTTACAATTTCAAGTATTCTAAAGTAAGTGCTCTAAGAATAGGTTGGTCAGGAGCCTATAGTTAGGAGGAAACTTTTCTAAAATTTAGCCAAGCTCAAGGGAACATTGAGGCTGTTTTGTTCAATGTAGAGTGATAAATGATGAAATATTTATCTCAAGAATACACAGGAAGATAAGAGTTAAATTATAGTGGCAGGAAAGTTAAGGTGACTCACAGGGTTAGTTAAAAGAGTAAGAGGCAAGATGGTATGATCAAAAAGCTACTGGATTGGAGATTTTAACTCTGATTGTTGCTTGTTATACCAGTTTGTGATGTTGGATCAGTCACAATATGTTTGAGCTACTGTTTTTATCTTTGATGGAGAAATGACTGTCTTCTCTACCTAATTAATAGTGTTGTTGTGATTATCAAATGCAATAAGGTTTATCTAGAACACTATTTAAGTAGTATAGCAGCAAATAAACACAATATAGAATTGTTAAATTATTGACCAAACTCATGGAAAACTGAAAACAGTCAAATAATTGCTTTAAAAAATCTCTAAACCCAGTCAGAGTAAGAAATATACTGCTTTCAGTTTTCAAATAACTGGTAATTCTCTTTCCATATAAGCCATTTCTCCCTCTCTAAAATTTTTTTCGTATTTGAAATGTATCACTATATTTTATTAAATCATCATAATCTGCATGCCAAAACCTTTGAAAAATAGCACAAAGAAAGAAAAAAATTTTATATTTGCATTTCAGACTTTTCTATGAAGAGATTAATATAACATGCCCAGGTGGGGTTTATTTTAGGAAAACAAAAATTGTTTTAATGTTAGAAAATCTAATGTAATCAATAAGTCTGAGAGAAAAAACTGTTTTCAAAAGATTCAGAAATGATTTTATATTATGTAACAACCAATTATTATTTTAAAATTATGAAAAGATAGGAATGAAAAGACAGTTGCCTTTATAATAAAGGCTATCTATTGAAGTTAACAGAAACATCATACTTAACCTTGAAACACCAGAGGCACTTCCATTAAAATCAGAAACAAGACTTGGAGGCACTGACACTACTATTAGCATTGTTCTGGGAGCTGGAACCCATCGATTGTGAAAGTCAGCAGTTATAAGGGTTAGCACCATTTAAAAAAGAAGAAATATGATTCACAGCATCCTCAGACAAAAGAAGTATAAATTAAGAGAGTCTACTGAAGATAAATTAGAAATATTAAAATTTTATTAAAGAAAGCTATTACAAATAAACATAAAAACAAGAGAGTTTTATACTGTAGCCAAAAATGGCTGCAAAAATAATTTTAAAATATCATATTTCCAGTCGTCTAAGAATTGAATTATAAAAAAGAAACACACAAGGCCTTTGTGAAAACAATTGCAAATCAGTAATGAGGGTGAAATTAAATGGCTAAACAGAGAGAGTTCTTAAATGAGAAACTAAATATTATAAAAATAGATACATTAATTATTTCCATATTAATGCACTGATATAATGTTATTCTAAACAGAATGAGGGAAATATTGAACTTGACAAAATAGTTATAAAGTATTATAGAAGTTATAAAGCAAAGTTATAAAAGAAATCTATGTTATTAAAATTACAACCATACATAATCGAATGAAGAAAAAAATTAAAAGATGATTGCCTTCCAGCCCCACACATTCTTCCAAAGTGTCCAAACAAACAGAATAGCACAATATACCTGAAGAAGAGCCAGCCCTCTGTAGATTATAATGTATGACAAATAGACGGTACTTAAAATAATATGTAACTGGCACAGTAAATGATACAGGATAGTTTAAAAAGATTGGCTATGACCAATGTGGTAAAGGGAGGGTGACTAAATTATTCAGTGCCTAGGGGAGTGCCTGGCTCACTGTGAACAGGGTGTTGATTGAATCAAAAAGTGGAATCATTATATGGGGCTGGAACAATTGTTCCAGAACAAAAATAAAGTTAGTCTTTTCATACACCATGAATCAAATTATTTCAGATGGATTATGTAACAAAATATAAAGAAACAACTCTCAGATAGAGATATAGATAAATATAGTTTCAGAATGAAGATCTTTTTAAGCATAAAAATAGCAGATGAAATGGCACAGTAAAAGTGATTTATTTAACTGAATAAAGATTGTTAAAACTTTGAAGGCCAAAAAATTAGAAAAAAATAATACGCTAAGGGATATATTCAGAATATATATATTATATGTAGCAGTAACATCCTTCTAGGTAAAGATACACATTACTAAAATCAGTATGAAAATTATAACATCAGTAGAAAATTCAGAAAAGAAACTAAAGGGTAAACTAAAGAATTATCTATTAAAGCAAACATAGGTTTCTTAGTGGTTTATAAGGAAAGTAAAATAAAATTTAAACAGAATACTATTTCACCTCCCATATTAGTGACAGGTAGGTAACATAATATCTAGTGCATGTAAGATTATAGCAAAATGGGAGTTTCTGTTAGTATACTATTAGCTTGAGCATAAGAATCTATAATTTTTCTGGAAAATGAGTTGGAAAATTGTATCAGACATTTTAAATAATCTTTGGACCAGAAATTCCATGTATATAAATTTCTCAAAATATATAGATTTAGATCACATATAACCCAAATATCCACAAATATGAAAAAGTCTGTGCAAATTATAGTACACCTATAGAATAAAATATTATAAAAATTTTTAAAATCATGCTTTCAGAAAGTTGTAGTGAATGGAGAAATGTTCATCATAGGGGGCTAATTAAAAAATAAATAGAATACAACCACATATAGTAGGAATACAATTTCATGTTATGTATGTCTATACCCAAACAAAGACATTCTTGGAATCCATTGAAATACTAATCTTGATTGTGGGTAGACTTTATTTTATTCTTTTTTTAAATTTCAGCATATATTATGGGGGTACAAAAGTTTATGCTGTAAAGAATGTTCTAATCTTCAATTGCTATATTAAATTACTTCTATAGTCAGAAAAAAGTGCTAACAAAACATAAATGAGCTAAGACCTGTTTGTCTATTTTTAAAATGTTTGCTGTCATATTATTCCAAAAACCACAAATATCCCTAAAACATTGAGCACATGTTCTATAGATTATGACCACATTTCTATTAACTTATCCCTAACCCTAATACTAATATATTGCTCTACAAGTAGCAGAGTAGACTGTAATTTTTCAAAATTAAAAAAAATTCCCATAGAACCAGAGATTATAAAAATTTATGTATAGCATAATCCTAATGTTTCAGACAATAAGAAGAGAGATGCAAGTTTTTACTAGAAAGCAAAACAATGAAAATTATGCACTTTATGTAAGATACCATCTTTTTCTAATTTATTCATGTTCACTTATTTAATAAATATTTATTGAGCATTAAGTAAAACATTCTGAAAAAGATTACATTGTCAGGAGTTATAAATTAAAATATTAAAAAGATGATACAGATGACAGTTTTTCTGGGACTGAGTCTGAACTCCAGAACTTTATTTACTGAGAAAAGGGATATAACTTGTTTACTCTCTATAATCTTTTCAGTGAAACTCCCTATCTCCTTCACTTTCATACATTTATTTCCCCTCATTTTTATTTTAGTGCTTGGTCTCATCATCTATTTCCTTTGTTAATTAGTCCTTCAGCCATTTTGATAATTCCCTACAGGATCCACCAGGCTGTTCTAAACATAGTGACCACTCATTAAATAAATGGAATTAATTCCATGTTTCACTCATATGCAAAATTATTGCTAAACTTGCATATTTAATTTTAGATTATTTTTCTCTTCTCATAGATAATGCCTTTACAGGTATTGTCCATTCAATACCCTGCATGCATAAGACTCAGTGACTTTCTCTAAATATCAAGCTATGAAATTAAACTATTAAATATTTAATAATGTTTAAATATTAATGTTCTTAGAGGGCAGGAATATATAAAAATGGGATTCATATTTTATTCCCTTAGATAATGGTAGTGAAACAATAATCACTGCATCTCTTGAGTGTATAGATAGATAGTTTGCTATGGATGGCAAAACTAAGTAAATGTCCATCAATAGTGCTAGCTAGAGGCCTGGATTGTTGGTTACGAAATGTCAATATCATTTGTACATTAGTGTTTGTTTGCTGGATTTCCTAAATTAAATATCTTATCTTCATTTACTTAATGAAGCAATTAGACACTATCACAGAATAAGCTTAAAATTAAAAATTATTGTTTCTTATTAAAAAGAGTTACAGAATTTAAGGTCTTAATGAGCTGTCATGAAATATATGGACTAAGAAAGACCAGAGATGTGTTTTACTTAATTGTGTTAAAAATACATATGTATTACCAGGGTGGAAGAGATCTTGCCTGCTTTGCTGAAATATGAAGAGAAAATAGAAGCAGCAGGAATTATGACTTAGCACTCATTGTATAAATCAGTGGTTTCTGAATTGGGTCAGTGATTTAGTTCAAAACTAGATATATACATTTTACAGTCACCTAAAGAATGACAAAGTTAACACTATTCTATACTGTATAATACATATTATACTGTATAGATAATCCTTTGGGAAGGGTTATCTTTTTGGTAAGTTATATTGGGTCCATTATATCCATGTGAAAATCTAGATCCCTACTTTAGAGCACATACAAAATCAATGTCAGATAGATTAAAGATGTAAATATGACAGGAAAAATACAACTGTTAGAAGAAGACATATGAAAATAATTTGTGACCTTGAAGAAAGCACAACTTTCTTTTCTTCTTCTTTTTTTGGGGGGGTGGCAGGGGACAAGGTCTTGCCCCATCATCCAGGCTGGAGTGCAGTGGTACAGCTCACCATAGCCTCTAACTCCTGAGCTCACGGGATCTTCCTGACTCAGCCTCCTGAGTAGCTGGGATTACAGGCTCATATCACCATGCCCAGCTAATTTTTCTTATTTTTTGTGCAGGCATGTTCTCACTACATGGCTCAGGCTGTTCTCCAACTTCTAGCCTGTATCAATCTTCTCACCTTGGCCTTTGAAGTGCTAGGATTACAGGCATGAACCACCATGCCTAGCCAAAATCACAAATTTCTTATCAGGCACATAAAAAATCATAAGTTGGACTACAGTAAAATTAAGAACTTGTGTGCACCAAAAGATGACATTAATAAAATGGGAGAAATATTTAAAATGTATGTGTCCAAATTATATATAGAAGTTCTCAAGAATCAATAAGAAAAAATGACTAAGTAGATAGATGGGCAAAGACCTTGAACATATACATCACAAGGGAAGATATCCTAATAAAACTATGAAAAGGTGCCCAATTATGGTCATCATGGAAACAAATCAAAATGTGTTGCATTTTAACACAAAGTAAAAATTAAATGTGATACTACTACATATTCTTCAGAATGGCTAAAATAAAAAAGACAGAAAATACTAAGTATGGAGCAACCATAATCCTTACTCACTGCATACTATTGTCTGAATGTGTTTCCCAAAATTCATATAGTAGAAATTTAATCCCCAATGCAACAGTGTTGAAAGGTGGGGTCTTTTGGGAGGTATGGGGGTCACAAAGGCTCTGCCCTCATGAACGGATTAATGCCATGATAAAAAGGGCTTGTGGGAGTGGGTTTGCCCTCTTCTGCTCTTCTTCCATGTGAGGACACAGCACAAAGTCACTCGCCAGATGCTGGTGCTTTGATCTTGGACTCCCCAGCCTCCAGAACCATGAAAAATAAATTTCTGTTCTATATAAATTACCCAGTCTCAGTCAGGCATGCTGTTATGGCAGCACAAAATGGACTAAGATACTATGTAAAATATAGATTGGCACACTTACTGTGGAAAGTGGATTGGCCCTATCTAGTATAGCAGGTCATATGATCTAACAATTATACACTCAAGTATAATTTTACTCTTAAATATACACCCATCAGAAGGGCTCAACTATGTTCACCAAGGGACATGTACTAGAATTTTTATAACAACACTGTTTTTAATACCCCCAAACTGGAAGCATACCAAATGTCTCTCTATAGTATAATAGATAAATATACTATCATATATTCATAAAATGGAATAATATGCAGCACTGAGAATGACAAAGCTACACTCAACAACATTGATGAATCTCAGGAACATAATGTTGAACTAAAAAAACCATAGACAAATGAGAACATACTGTATGATTTTTAAGAAAGGAGAGAAGGAAATGTAAAAGAAAAAAGAAAAGAACAGAAAATGCAAAATATCTGTACTGCTTGAGGTCAAGGGAAATGAGAGGCCAAGAAGCACAGCAGGGCTCCTGGGTTGCTGATAATGTCTGGTCTCCTGGTTAGGGTGCTGCCTTACACAGGCATATCAGGTTTTTGAAAACCCATCAAGCTGTAAATTTATATGCATTTTAAATTATGTCATGTTATACTATAATAAAAATAATAATTTAAAAAATGTGGTTGTGGCATGGTACAAGGATTGAACACACCTGTAGTTGCTGCTACTGAAGAAAGCTAATCAGAAAGCTTGCCAAGCAGTGTATGGTGCCAAGCTGGGGTTGGAGATTTGGAATTTATTGTGGCTCAATGTGCGCAGCTGTGTGATTGTTTCCAATCTCATTTCAGCAGCTGTGGTTAAGCGTAGAGAGGTGGATTTTTACAGATCCAGATTGGAATATTTTTGGGTAGGGGTGGCAGAAGGTTAAAAGGGCAAAGAAATTGATGTTGTCAATGAGAGATACAGTCATATTTAGTGCGTCTAGATTGGATAAGAAGGAAAATGGAGTTTATTCACAGGAAAAGTAGGAAGATAAAGAAATATTTTATTGGCTTGAATTTTAGTAGGAGTAAATAAGTAAGAGAATTGAAGAATGGGTGGTAGTACAAACAGGAATTTATAGCTAGAAACTTCAGAAATGGCATAGTTGTAGGTGATGACAATTCCCAATGTGGAGTCATGGGTTTGAGGGGCTGGGATAGGGTGAATATGAAGGTTATCAGAGTTGAAAAGCTCGAAGAACTATAAAGCAAGCAATTGAACTTGTCTCCTGCATAGGCATTGAACTAAGTGTACAGAAAAGAATTTGAGTGAGTAAGGGAAGGCCATGAACATGGTGCTGAATTCTTTGTTGAATGTAAAGAAATGACTTGGAGGCTCATGCATGACTCTGGATTGTAGAGCTAAATGGCATGGTATGAAAAGAGGCTGATGTACACATGTGCGGGAGGACTAAGAGTTTTAAAGCACTAGATCTGGGAACGGGGTGGAGCTGGGTACTAGTAGGATGCTGAGACCTTTCCTGATCCACGAATTCCCCTGTGCCTGTGACTGACTGTCTCCATTTTGGACAGCTGGGAAGTTAGTGGAGGAGGAAGAGACAATTCTCAGCAAAAACAAGAACTGGAGGAAATGTCTAATAAAGAGACAAGTATGTAAAAGAGAGTTGTTTTCTTTTGCTTTTGTTTTGCTTTACTTTGCTTTGTTTCCCATGGAGCAGAAATTTTAGAAGGAATCAATAAAGTTTGGTGGGGGGAGAATGTCAGTGAAAACTAAGTATGGAAAGAAAAGCACGAAGCTAAATGGAAATGAGCGTGAGGGAATACACTCTGGGCTCTGATTAAGGGTAATAAGGGCATTAAGCATGGTGGTATTGCTGTGTCTCAAAGTTCCATATATTTCTGCTGTTTAGTTGCTTTAGCATTTATACAGGGCCAGGGTGCAAATGGAGTCAGATAATGATGCAGGCAGATGCAGGTAGATGGACTGTCCTTAGGGTTCTAACAGAATGTTACTGTGGACTTGTTATGATGCCTCTACAGAAAGTCTAGGATAAAATTAGAGAGAGAAAATAATTCAGTTCCTGGGACATGTGCCTTGTAAATTGCAGCAGTTTCTGGTGGATAAGAAAACTTGGACTCCTTCAGAAGGAGCCGGAGAACAGTAAGCTAGTCCTTAAGAGTAATGATCCATGGTGTTGATTCCTAATTCCCTATTGAAATGGTAGCTAGTAACCCAGGAAAGTTGTCTTCCTTAAAGCTGGATCAAAATGTAAACAGGGAATTTCCCTTAGATGGGCTGAAGGGAAGTCTTAGGAAGAGAAACAAACTGTTTTTGAGAACAGACTATATGCAGTAACGAAGGAGAAAATAAACGAGGTAGAAGCTAGGCCAGCTATGTGGTGACAGTCCCTATTTCCCCCAAAGGGGTGGTTTGCTTGTTTCCAGGATTGTTGGGATTTCCCCTGGCTACACTCACATGCTCTGTTCACTGTCTTCTCTAAAGGGCCTGTCCAGCATCTGGGGAACGAAAAGGTGTGAGCCAGTCCCAGAGGCACAATCATTGCCTTTCCTGCAGGTTAAAAGTGCTCTGAATTGTGCTTGTGAGTTTCTGTTATGTACTTAGAGTGGATGGAAGGGCTGAATTCCAAAAGAACCAGGGTCATTGCTCTTCTATTAGTTTGCCATGCTAGAAGCCCCACAGCAAGATATTTGGCTAGATTTGGATGGCCTATAGCAAATGCCTTCTGGAACTACATTACTGAAAATTATGAGAGAGAAAAAAAAGGGTGAACTAAAGATTCAAAGCAAAGTTTTAAGGAGCCTTACAAAGACAGAAAACCAATAACCACATACTTGAAAGTAGACTCTTGGGATGCTTATCAATGTTTATATGGCTCAGAAGAAATCTTTTCCAGAAAGTAAATATTAAACATTAAGCATTAAAAAGTGTGTGGATATGTGTGCAAAATAGATACCAAAAACACTAAAGAATGATTGATATAAAGGGTGTATAATGAAAATGATAAGCAATATCTTTGGAAAATTCATTTGTTATTTTTTAAGCAAAAACACAAATTTCATTACATTGGGATTTAAAAAAAACCTGGTTATGTCCAGGTTGCAGAATAAAGGTACAAGAAATTAGAGATTTTTTTTAAAGCATAAGAAGATGAAGGGGTAAATGTTTAAATGAGAGAAAAATCTGCAATGTTAGTTTTCTCTTGAGAAAAGCTGCACCCTAAAAGTCCACTGAAGTGACTTGCATGAGAAGCAAATGTATTCTGAAGCATCCAGGAGAAATGTCTCCTTCCTCCTGACTCTCCTTTCAGCTCCAGCTTGTACTCTGTCTCTTTTTCTGCTTTGTAGGACTGAATTTAAATCAGTAAATAAAAACATAAGGATGTTAAAGCACTTCATCAATTTGAAGTATTTAATGAGATGTTCCAAGGTGCTATATCATGCTGTGAGTGCTGGTTCAACTCTGACTCTCAATTTCTAATGGCCTAATTTATATTGTGGCAATAGTTTTACTTTCAAGGTAGCTATGATGACCTTTTCTAACCCCAATATTAATTATTCCATGCCCCAAATTTTCAACTTAATATTATATATTTCAGTTTTAAAAATAATTATTGTGTTTGATCTGCACTATCTAGAAATACTTTATTTCTCATGCCATAAATATCATGCAATTGTTTCTTTATTTTTGCTGCTTTTAACATCTACACAGTATCCATCTTTCTAATGGCGAAAAATTAAATGTGACATTGTGTTTTGTATGTGCAGGGAGTTCAGCTATGATTAAGTGGCAAAAACTAGAAAATGCTCCTGTGGAAAAACCACTAACAAAGCATTATTTGCCTTTTCAGTGTGGAAAATAAATGTTGCATTTTATTCCTTTCCATCATCACCCTTAGAACTGCATCTTCTTGCAGTAGCACCAAGAATAATGCAAGGTCATTTCTAAAGTGTTTGCTTTTCTGTGCTTTGTTCACCTTTCCTCTTAGGGAGGGAGGTTGTGTGTCTGAATTGTGGCTCCAGGGTCTCCAATGTGTCTAGAAGTTCTCCTTTAATTACTCAGGTGGGTAGATAAAAATAGAGCAAATGCACAAAAGTTTATGGTTTCCATAAATGCATTCATTGTGGCAATTTTCATTATCCATACCATCTGAAGGCTTGCACTTTTTAAAGCTAGCATGTTCTAAGCCAGAAGCAAAATAAAACCATGAAAATGTTAATTAAAAAAATAAAAACTGGTGAATCTCTCTGTCCTTACTATCACTTTAGGGAGTATAGTTAATAATTGTATTTTTCACTCTAGGGGACTTCCTTTCTTGCTTTGACATATAGATAATGGATCTTTCCATATTAGAACACCGGCTCAGAATTCATAGTCTACCAAGTAACTAGGCTCTTTGAAAACCCCACTTAACTGAAAACCTAGGTCTAGGTAAGTTTTCCTCTTAATTAACCTGTATAATCTGTTTTTGAAAACAAAATTCACCCCTTCATTTACATTTTAATTACAGGGGGTACAAAATGTCAAGTTTTAATTGGCTCAAGAGAACTATGTACAACAAAGCCTCATGCTAAATGGAACAGAGGCTTTGTAGGGACCAGCTGGCTCTCTGTTACCATTAGGGCTACCATAAATGGGAAAGGTTTAACCCCCTTCCAAACTCTCCAATATCTCAAAAATCAATTCAGAAAACCTTCATAGATGCCCTGCTCATACAAAAGAATGTCACAGATGATTTCTCCAGAGTGTTCCTAATGTACTGCAGTTACCAGGTTTTGTTTCTGCATAGTTACAGTACCTGCTAGCCCATAAGCAGCTAATGTTGATGGGATAAATCCAGTGACGTTATTATAAATCTTTGCTGAATGGTGGGTTGACCGAAACGTGCCTAAAATCACCTAAATCCTTATCATTCCAAGGCATTCCAAATCTTCTTAAATATTTGTTATGTAAACAATGTTGTTAAGCCAAAAATAGTCTAAAGGTCTTTATATTTCAGATGTAAATGCTGAACTTACTTCCCTCCCTTGTTCTCAGTTCTCTTTCTCTTTTCCCTTTTTATTCATTATCCTTAATAGCCAGTAGCTTTTTCAAAGCTTACTGGAGTGAATCCATCTTTTCACTGGCTTCTGACAGATAGGGAGGCTTAAAAAATGCAAAGTCTTCACGATAAGACATCTGAGGAAAATATATTGTAGATTTCCTTTTGAATGCCTTCTCCAGCTTGAAGAGCCCAGAGTAAAACATTTCAAGTACACACTGGGAGCATACATACATTCAGCTGAAGACAGCTCCCCTCCGCTTTTGCTCTGAGAGCATTTCACTGAGGGCTTCTTAAGTTGGAAGCCAGTATGACAATCTGACACAATATACTCTTTTAGCATTTGACTTAAAATTGAGCTCATATACTGCCGTCATTAAACATTTGAAGTATTTACTTTATGTCAGATTAGAAAACATCATTTATTTTTAATGATCTTTAGAAATGTGGCCATTTATTTTTAATGTTCTATGTTATTTCAGAAGACTGGATTCACGTAAGTGCTGCTTCTCTTAATCCAATTCCTTTTCAACTTGTGTATCTTTTATGTTAGAGACAGTCAGTGATTTCAAAAGGAACTCCTTAAATTGTAATAATAGTTGGTGAAATGGGAAACAGGGTTATAGTGTCAAGATGGAAGATTTTTCCCAAACAGGAAATCTTTGCCTTCCCCCCTCCAACCACCCTGCCGTCCCATTCCTGGACACTGGTCCGTCTTGATAGACCCTTTTGATAAACATTCAATTATTACCTGTCATTATGCTTCTTAATGGTAATTCTTATAATATTACATAAAAACGGTTTGATTTAAGGACCATAATAATAACAGATTTTTGAAATAGAGATATTACGGAGATGATCTTTCTAAATCAATGGACAACATTTCTTAACAATAAGTTTCGTGACAACTCATATCCCCCTAGAAATATGGTGTTGAGATGTCAGTTTTCAAATACATTAAGGAAAAAAAAACAAATTATAAATTCAATATCTATACTTGGTAACAGTTTAAGCTTAGCAAGACCACCAGGGGGAGCAAGTTACTGGACAAAGGAAGTAATGTACAGTTTCAGACTTTTAATAGAAAACCTGGTTTTAGAGAACAAAATGACACCACAATTGATAAGATTAAAAGCAAAACAACATGACTCAAAATTACATGAACTCCTAACTCTCTAAAATAGTATCTTATTAAAATCAAATTGCTTCACTTTAGCTTCTGGACTGAGTGGCTGTGCTACTACCACCACAGTTACTTTTTCTTAGTAATTTTTTCCCAGTAAAGTATCCTATTTTCCACAGCTCTTATGATCTACATGCTGACAGCATTTTGGAAAATGCAAATGACTTTACAAATTTAATGACATATCACATACCAAGTCCATATAATTATGGAGAGAAAAAACATCCAGCAGTAGAGAAGACCTGTCTGCTTGAGAGGTAATATACACAATATATTTTGAATATGGGGGTTAATACATGCTATGTAAATAACATGCGAGAGTTGTAATAATAGATGACAGAGTCCTCAAATATTTTACACTTAAAGTAAGGGAAAATAACTTTCTAAAGGAAACAAATAGAGTGACTTCTAAGCAAGCTGTGAGCAAGTACTCTTAAATCCTATGACTTAGATTATTCAAGAAGTCCTTCATCAAACCAGAAAGATTATTCATAAAAACTTTAACAGCTGCTTATAAATTCATAAGTCATATTAAGCTATATAACTTGAAAAAGAATCATTTTGAGGAAAACAACTTGTGCTACTGTCATTGTGAATATTTGGCATTGATATCAAATAGAAAAAAAACCTATATTTTATTTAACAGGAACTATTTATTTTATAACAGGTATATAATTCTAGAACAACTAGTATGACCCCATTCTTCTGGGTCTAAGGGGAAAAAAAAACATGCAACACATCATTACTTCAATATAGAATTATATAACATAAAGTGTTATGAGAAAGCACTGTTTGCAGTGGGGAAGTATTACATAATAAAAGTATTATATAATAAATTTTGGTTAGGTACTTAGGGAAATCTTCTCTGAAAAATTTGTAATGTGCTGAATACTAAGAATTATTCAAATGAGTCATGGGAAGGAAAATTGGGAGGAAGGGAGAATAATCCAGTTAGAGAGACCTTCACCTTTGGAAACTGTACAGAGAGGGGATCTTGACATATTTAAGAAATTGAATGCCTGATGGGTCTGTAGTTGTGTGAATAAGGGATACAGGTCAGTGAAGGTGAATGTTGGAGAACTGTGGCATCAGATGAGTCTGAAAAGCTCTATAAAATCCACCTTGAGAATTTTTGATATTAATGAGAATATAGTGGGGCCTGGAAAAGTTTTGGGCTGGAAAGTGACATGATCCATATTATGTTTTGCAAAGATCACATTAGCCTATGTGTGGAAAGAATTAAAGTAGGAATGAAAGAGAAGTGGGGAGACCAGTTAGAAGGTCTTTGTCATAATCCTGGTGAGAGATGATGGATGGAATTATGGTGGTGACAGTAAAAATGAAGATGATAACACACACACACACATGCACACACACACATGCACACACACATATATACATGTAGAGTACGAGGACTTGGTGATGAATCAAATGTATAGAATGATGGAGAAGATGCAAGGCTAGAACATGCCCTTTACTGACACAACAAAGACTAAGAAGAAGTAAGTTTTGCAGAAAGAGATTAACAATTCATGTTTTCAAATGTGTGAATGTTTACAAGTTTGAAATGCTTGTGAGCCATCCAGGTTGACATCCAAAATGCCTTCTGGCCTCTACTGTTATATATAAACATGTGCAGGAAGTAAGCCATGTGATTGAACTGGATAGATGGGAGTCATTGGCCATCAGATGGTCATTAAATGCAAGAGCATTGACAAGATACTCAAGGATAGACTATTGAGTGAGAAGAGGGCTAATACCCAATGTTCAGAAACTGGAGTATTAAACATTTAGAATAAATGAGAAGCTTGCTACAGAAGTTGAGAAGGAGGTGACATAAAGACAAGAAGAAATATAGAACTGCGATTATATGACAGCCAAGAGCAAAGATTATTTAGGTGCTAAACTTTTGTTGCATGTTTTGGAATGTTTTGAATGTTTGTTTTGAATGAGTTAACTACACTCAAGGGAGGTGGCAATGATGGTTGACCACTATGGCTATGTTTAGAATTACTCTTTCAAATCAAGTTTATTGCTGATGTATTTTCTCAGGGAAATAAGAATTTTATGAATATTCTTTATTGCTTAATTATGAAAATGTGAACTATAAAAATATTCAAAGCCAATGTTCTAATACTCATCATTTTTCTATTTAGAAAATAAAATAAATTAAATACATGTACCTTAGGTCAATGTTTCTTGGTTCCATACTTCCTTGAAGAACGATCAAGATTTGAGGAGCTATAATGGCTTTGAGTCCTGTGCAACTCTTTAATGTAAATATTGGAAGTTGAAGCTACCAGCAGTTTCTTTTTTCAGTGTTCTTAGGTGGTTCATATTCTCACCTCGTCAGCCATAGATATTTGTTCCTATTTATACCATCTTTTTGTTTTCCCTTTGTTTGCTGCTTTAGTTATTAGCAGATTGTTGACTTGTGTTTATTTTACTGTTATGGGCATTCAAGTTTGGATAATTCCCCACAGTTACAGAAGTAATTTGGAGCAAGTCTTACAGAATTTAGAGTTGAAGACATTTGAATGGCATTCCCTGTTATACGCTAAAACACTGTTTGCATCTGCTGATGTGTCCCTCTTCCGGTATCTCACACTCTCATAGGAGGTTACCGTCTCCATCGCTCTAACTCTCAAATTCACATTATATTTTCTCCTCTTTAGTTGGCTATCTTAATCTATACATTTTAAGGCACAAATATCTACCCCAAAGATTTCTGTATATTTTTTACCCAGTAGCTTAGGGGAGGGTCTGAGAGAGACTTACTAAACTAAACATGAACTTCACTTGGTTTGGAATCAATGCAGCCAGACAGTGAGTCAACTCCTATTTTTTTTTTTACTTTGAACATAAAAATTAATATCAGTTGAAAAGGTTTTTCTGTAGGCTAAGCTAGCTTTCTACTTATGCTGCTACTGACATTACAAGCACGAATCTGAAAAACAACTCTGAGATGCATTGTGAGAAATGCCTTGGGTTTAAACCCAATTTACTGGTACCCTATAACTAATCTGTTAGACAGTACATTTTCAAAGACTGGGAGCCCTCTGGCCTGGTTATCATTGATATTGAAATAGAAAATAACTAGAGTAGACAAATTCTGTTATGCATAAAGAGAATAGAGAACTGAAAAAGACATTGCATTTTTTCAATATATATGAAAGCCTATGTAGTGTGTTTGAATTCTTTGTTGCTAATTTTTGTAAACTATGGTTTTTAAGCTTCACCTGTTACTTAAATTTTAAAAATTCCATTTGCAAAAAGCAGTACATAAATTATAAAATTAATGAAAAAATGGAAGATAAACATTAAAAGTTACTAATTTCCCCTTGATCTTTTTATATCCATAGTTTTGTTGTGGTGATATGAAAGCAGTTTTAATAACGTATCATTTATGATTTTGCATGCTGCTTTTAAAAACTTATTTTCATACAGATACTTTTTAAATTATAAAATGCTGGCAAATATTGCAGACATTTGTTAAATATGTGAATAACTTAATGAATACAGTTATTGTAGACAATGCATATTGAAATTCTCTGTAAGCATTATTTTTGTTTTGGCTGATTTGATCAAGCAAATAAACTATAATTATGTAAGCATTTCCATATTATCTGGCTTTTAAATTATTTCCAGTATTTTCTTTTATAAATAATAACATGATGGGCATCTTCAAATATAAAGTGTTTCTGCTTTCAAGATCATTTTCTTAGGTCAAAGATATAAACATTTTCCTAGAAAAACTAGAATTTACCTGTTAAGGTAGTTAGAGAAATGCCAGCTTCCTTGTATTGTAAAATTTCTGGTTTTTGGACCAAAAAATGTTTTATTATTTTACATATGTAATGATTGATATGAGAAAACACATACTTGCTGGGACGCAAAAAGTAATGGAGAAATAGACATACATATTATATTATATTATATTATGTATTATTTTCTTTCGGATATTTCTCAGAAACCTCTTACAGCCCATGATCATTTTCTGCACTAAACTTTTGGGGTTTGGAAGCCTAAGTAAACAAAAATAACAAAATTTTATAAAGCATTCCAAAACCAAATATCTTACTTTTGATTTAAGTATTGTTTTGGATTACTGAAACCATAGCTTTTCTTCATGCAAACAGAACCTCAGTAGTTGGTAGTATTGACAAGGAGATGAAGAAGGGAGTATGGTAAGTACCATTGAATAAATGGCTTGGATTAAAATGATGCATAATTTGGATTTACTCCACCAAGAGTTCACAATAAAGATAACAGCATTTCAGACATCTCCATTGTTTTTTCTTTATCTATATTCACTTGTAGGATATTGCTCAGGGAGAAACTAAATGCTAACATAACTAGTGATGCATTCTTCCAGCCCCAAATAGATGTACATAATACTAGAAAAGTGCTGTTTTAGGAGTTTATGTTATACAACACATGGAAAATATCAATTTGAAAGCATAAATAAATTGGTCCAACTGATAATAGGGTTGGAGAAACAATTTAAGGGCAGGCAATAAAAATAAACTTGTCAAGAGAGAATGCATATAAGTATAATCCATTTTGTCACTTATCAGTAGTATCAAGAGTTAGGAACAACCTAACTCCAGCCTTAGTTCATGCACTTTTTCCATCAGCCCTAGAAATTTTTGTGGCTTTTTTTCCCTTTTAAATGTTTTTCTTCTCTATTTCCTGAGACTCTTATCTCCATGAGGCTGGCTCTCCATTTCCTTGTTACTCTACTCCAGATAATCCTCATATTTTCTGATTAACCTCTCTTTAGAAAATAAAAGACAATACAAATATAACAATTAAGTGCAGGGTAGTTGCAAAGGTTTCAGGTACTTAATGTAGTTTTCCGTTATTGTTACTGGACTGAAGTGCTTGCTATTATTAAGTAACACTATGAATTTTCTGTTATCTAACTGTCTTTTTAACAAATGATGAATGTAAGATGGGAACAGATGTTCATTGTTAAAAACTGGAAAAGTATAGAAAGGCGCGCAGCAATGGTCTTCAGGATTTGCTGTGTGTAAGAATCAGAAGCATTCTAGGGAAGCTCCTGGAAACACCGTCCATGCACCAGCATCTGCAGCAGCATCTGAGAGCCTGTCAGAACTGCAGATTTTAAGGTGCTACTGCAGATCTACTCAATCTGTATTTTAATAGGAGGACTAAAGTGTTCCTATGCATGTTAAAATTCAAGAAATGGTATGATTTCATTTATACAAAATGTTCAGAAAAGGCAATCAGTAGAGACAGATAGTGAATTAGTGATTGCCTGGGGCAGGGGCTAGGAATGGGGATTAACAGTAAAAAGACATGAGGGATTTTATTGGGGTGATGGAAATTCTCTAAAACTGATTTACAGAAATGACAGAACAAGTTGATACAATTTCTAAAAATCATTGAATTATTAATATATACTTGAAATAGGTGAATTATATGATATATAAAATATGCCTCAATAAATTTGGGGGGAATTCAAAATATGTTTGGCAAAATGCAGATTCCTGGGTCCTATCCTAGAGTCTCATGTGATTTCATCGAGTTTCTTTATGCACTTCCAATAGAGAAACATTGATAAACAGTAACAACCTAACCACAAAACCCCACCCCAATCACCACTTTAACCTCTCTCTTTTTCTTCTTCCCCCACTTCCTCCTTCACATGTCTTGAAGAATTCCAATGTCCATACATGTGGCTCTACACTTTGTTTGATTGCTGTGTAATATCCCATAGTATGTTGATACCCTTTCACTATATCCACACTGGTGAAGATTTTTTTTGAGTATTACGATGTGGAAGTTACAATTTTTATACTTGCTTCTAGGTACATGCACAAGTATTTCTTTAGAATAAGTATATAGAAGTGGAAATTGAATCTAACTGTATGCAACCTTTGAACCTTGACTCTCCTGGTCATCTACTGCCATGTCCTAACTCACCATTTATGTGCTAATTACTCCAAAATCTATACCACTAATTCAGTTTTGTCTTCTTAGTTTCCAATCAGCATATCCAATTCTGTAAATATACACCAGACAGGCACCTAAAGGTGAACATATAAACTGAACTCATCTTCTTCCTGTCAAAACCTACCCCTCTTCATTTGTGTCTCATTTACTTCAAGTGCTAAAACCAGACTCTTGGAAGGCAACCGAAGGAACTCTGCTCTCCTCTGTCCTTTACCTCCTAATGAGCTGCAAGTCAAATACAAATCAGCTACACGACTTTGCTGAAAGTCTCTTTGCTATCCTTGTTCCTACTTTACTCTCTTAGTTTGGCTTTTCATAATGTTTTTGTTCTGTATGATTGCAACAGCCTCCTAATTATATACCCAAATTTATCTTGTCACATTTTAGCTTGTTTACAAATTACTTTTACCTTTAGGATCTTACTAGAATAAAAATTCATTGGAGACACTTCCGTGCTTGAAAGCCTCAGTGGCTCACTGGACTTTGGGTACATTTTCCTCTTGGTCTTCCTTCTGCATCATTTCATCTTCCTGTCTCTTCTCTTAACTTTCCTTCTCCCATCTTCCTAGTCTACCTTCTCTAGCCATGATCATCAACTTGCATATAATATGTTGTACACTGCAAAATTTTTGCTCATGTTACTCCTTGCACTTCATGGTAACCTTCCCCACCTCCTTCACTGATATCCACATGGCTAACTCTTATTAATACTACAGGGCTCAGTCTAGCATAATTATTCTAGCAAATTCATAGTTTCTTGTGTTTATACCTATTTTAAAATGTATCATATGCATTTTTTTCTTCTTTTACTTGTCTCTCTCCTCATTCTTCTCTGTGCATCTTCAACTAGTGACTAAATCTTGCTGAGTTTTCACATCTAAAATAATTATCTGGTACCTAGCAGATATTAAATAAATGATTGTTTAAATATGTAGATGGATAAGTGAATGAATAACTGGGAACAATAGGCAGTAACCTAGAATTGAGAAATGAAAACATGATTTAGCAAGAAAGGAGACTAACATTGGGGATGCCAAGTCTTATTGACTCTTTCATGAAAGAAGTGTCAGACACATTTAACATAAAGAAATATGAAATGATAAAATTATGTTCCAGGAAAACTCAAATAAAATCTGAATTTTAGTAGATAAACAATATGAGCAATGTAACTTGAAATATAATGTTTAGAAATAATATATTTTATTGTATTTTTTGTCCAAACACAAGAATAAAATTAAATGAGAATTAAGCTTTCAGAAAAATTTCCAATACCCCTGAGCATGCATTTTTAAATAACTATTTATACACTCAATATTTTCTTGTAAAATTAGCAAGCACTTTTAGATAAAAGTTTCTATTAGTGTGAGGATCTGCCAAAGTTTGCTCATTATGATATTGAAAGTGTTATTGAACACATTGATATTGTTAGTATTGGAATGTCATATAGATTTTTTGGGAGGGTTTTTCATGTCACACCTGGTTTTATTGTTAACTATTTTTTATTGACTTATTTAACCACACTAATTATAATAAACTACATTATAATGACTACATTATATATCTATTGCTTGATAATTTAATTGAATGTGATTTCATATATTCCCTGGGTTTGTTACATTAATAAAAGTCTTAACATAAAGTTAGAGAAATTGAGTGCTTTGAACCAAAATTCTACCTTCAACTTAAGGTGATGGGCGTAGCACTGTTATCATACTTGAATTAGTTGTCTGAAAATAATAATGTTAGATAAAATAAAATGGTTTAATGCAAGCCAAGAGACTTCATATTGTGAAATTCTGAAGTTCTAAAATTATCTAAAAATTCTAAAATTATGGACAAAAGAGAACTTTGAAGTTCTTTAGGCAAACATATTTTTTAAATATTACCAAAATATGATATGGGGATACTTTAAGAAGTAAAAATGGGAAGTCCTAAAATTGGTGTATGAGATGTGAATTTAAAAAAAGCTTAAGAGGCTGGCGTAGTGAAATCTTGTTTTTAAGAAGGACATTTCTGTTGGAAATCCAATTTACATTAAGGACATGAAGAATTATAGTGCTGTTATGCTAGGGCTATGAGTTAATTGTTAGGTTATTTGATAGTATAATTTCACCTATTCTAACATGGGGGAGTAAAGTTCAAGGCCAGCTATGATCATGGGCTACAGAGAGGAACCAAACACCCAAAGAATGCCTGCACCTGCAATTTTGCTGACAAATCTAATACTTTGGTTGTTGAAAATCTCTTAATAATGATTAGAGTAGAATTTGGATAATTCTTTTTGTTTGATGTTTAGTAAAGAAAAAACTGAGTGGTAGGTACATCTGGCAGCCTCTCATAACAAGTACCATGCAATTATTTCCTTCACTCCAAATTTCAGGGAACCATGTGGGAAAGTAGCATAATTCTTGGTTTAGAAACTATTAAAGTCTAAACACAAAGTTCTGTGTTCTTTTTTTAAGATTTCCTGTCTATTTAGATAATGTGAGCATGCGATAATCTTTGAAGTTTTGCTGTTTATGTATTGAATTGTGTAGGTGTCAGTATAAAAACATTGTAAAATATTAGCATTTTACCTCTTCTAAATTAAACGTGATTTTAATAATAATAATTAAATACATAAATAATTTAATTATTAATTTAATTATTATATTTAATTTATTTACTAAATATATACTATATTTTCTATATTTGATTATGATGCATGTAATCCCTATATAGTAATCAAATATAGAAAACATAGACCTGCTTTAAATCTCATTTAAAAGGATCAACTATTCAATCACTTGGGCTTGAATGAAGTTTGAAAATTATCTTAGTCAAAGGACTGTAGAAATAAAAGTTTTTGTGGAAAAAGTCAAGGAGCAAATAAAATGAGGTAAACATTTAAAAAATAAAACAAAAAAATCAAAAGTAAAAAATATTTCAGATCCTTCTTCAAATAAAAATAACAAAAAGATTAAAATATACTGAAATAAAACATGATTGACTTAATAACACATAAAACTTATATAAGACAGAAACATAAAAACATGAAAATGATTTTATACCAAAGCCTTAAAAATAAATATTAATGAAAAAGAAAGAATTGAAAGACTTTTAACCTCCTTCTATCAATCTTTGCACTATTTCCTTCTATAAATAAAATTTTTCAGGGTATGAAATTATGCAAATGAAAACATCATGGCCATTCTAAAGTTAAATACCCTTAAAGTTTTAGTTCTATTTTTATGTAACATATAAAGAGGAACATATTAACTAATGTGCCAGGCTGGGAGCGTAAAATAAAATCAGTTTCTGTAAATTATTCTCCAAGAAAACTTAAGAAAAGGGAAAAAGACCGTTTTTACCTTAACACAAGGAAAAAAGACTGTTTAAGGAGAATTGCATTATAGTTGTGACCCAGGGTTTCGGATGGTACAAGAATGACTGTATTGTAAAGCTGACAGGCAAGGGTCTGTTTCTCTGAGGCTTATAAATGCTGGGGCTGCTCTGTCATGCAGCCCGTTTTCAGTGGCCTGGACAGATCCATCACACATCCACGCCACCTCAACTGTGTCAGTTCAAATGACTTCCCAAACAGCCTCTGGACTGCTGACTATAAAAGATGGATTTATTTCTCAATCTCCTTCCATCTAGGATGGGTATGCAGTCAGATCCTTTTTATTTAACGTAGAACTTTTCAGATACAGTTAGCTTTGCTATGATACTTGTTTTGAAAACTCAGATTTATTCCAAAGTGACAGATAAGAAATAATTAAAGCATAACATGAATTTTGTATCTAACTATATGTAATTTTTCTACACTAGAAACACTAGGTGAATGCCAAAAAATGCACCCAGTTGAATGCAGCTATATAGAAATACACCAAACACATACATGCTCATCCCAAATATCTACCAGTTACCTCTGTTTACTACCTGTCTTTGAGACACTCATCCACATATTTTTTTATTATTTCAAAATTTTTATGGTGGTACATTTAGGTTACATATATTGCATTTGTACCACCCGAGTCAGAGCTACAAATGTGCCCATCCCAGACTGTGCACACCGCACCCATTAACTGTGAATTTACCCATCCCCTCCTGCCGCCCTCACTTGCCCGATCCCCAATGAATGTTATTAATACTTCCATATGTGCACATTAGTATTGATGAATTAGTACCAATTTGATGGTGAGTACAGGTGTTGCTTGTTTTTCCATTCTTGTGATACTTCACTTGGTAGAATGGGCTCCAGCTTCAACCAGGATAATACAAGAGGTGCTAAGTCACCACTGTATTTTTGTGCCTGAGTAGAACTCCATGGTATACATATACCACATTTTATTAATCCACTCATGTATTGATGGGCATTGAAGTGAAGCTCATTCACATCTGACGTTACAACTTTCCCTCCTATTTCAAAGTATCATATTAATTGTAGTATTTATGTATTTCTTAAGGATTAACCTATTTTAAAATTTACTACTTTATGTTATAGCAGAATTAACCATATTACCAAGAGTGAAATGAACTCTATTGCATTTTATAGTAGTTTTAGAGTTTTCACAGAGTAAAAGATATTGGAAACTGTACATGAGATTTGGGGAAAAAATGCCAGTGCTGCTCTTATAGACCATTCCTTTAGTAATTGTACTTTATAAAATTATTGTCATTAGTTCCTAACTATTCATATGCTTTCAAGTCTGTACAACCTTTTGTCATCATGGAAGTATAAAAGGAATCTGAAATAGCTAAAAAAGGATTCCCTCCAAAAAATCTTTTCACAGTTTGTTCGATCTTATTGAAGCAGAGTTTATTTTCATTGAGATTTTGCCAGTGCAAAATGCTAAGAAAATCTCAGAATACTCCAAAATGAAAATAAACATCTGTTCAAGAGCTCTATTGTACAACATGGTGACTACAGTTAATAGCAATATACTGTATTTTTGAAAAATGCTGAGAGTGGATATTAAGTATTCTCATGACAAAAATAGCTATGTAAGGTAATACATGTATTAATTAGCAAGACTTAGTTATTCCACAATGCACATGTACTTCAGAACATAATGTTGTACATGATAAATACATACAATTTTATCTGACAATTTTAAAAAAGTAAAATAATAAAAAATAAGCAAACTGAAAAGTTGAATTTTTAAATATTTGTAAAAAATCCATCCATATACTACTCAATATTCTGAAATATTTTACATAAATCTTTAAGCCCTTATTCCTGTTTATTTATAATTTAAATGTTAGCCATGATATTTGCCAGGCCAGCTATCAAACAAGGATTTAAAAGCATTTTTAGGGATTTTTTTAACTTAATATTTAAAAAGTGATTGAGGAATCACTTCTGAAATGATGTGGTAAGGACCTCCAATCTGCTCTGACATAAAAGTGACAGGAATACTGGCAAAAATTATTAAAATCAACTTTTGTAGAACTCTGGAAACTGCTTAGAACAATCTTTTTATTCAAACAAATAGCTGAATCTCTGTAAGAAAGTGAAATTTGTTTTGTTTATCTTATCCTAATCCCATCTGCTCTCTCCAACTCCATGGGACCCTTGAAAACCAGCAGTCTCGCAACTATAGTAGCTGTGACAACCAGTATAATAGCAGTTACTGGAGGGTACAAAGTAGGTTTAGGCCTCCCCCAAAGCCCCATTCTCATAGAATTATCTGGCAGTTTGCTAAAATGCTCCATTCTCAAGACTTCTCTATTTGCCTTGATTCAGAGCTTGTTCCATGCAAAAAGCCCTGCACCAAAACATTTGTCAAAAATCACTGGTAATTGTTAAACATCACAGATGCCTCAAGTACCATGTCTGTTGGGACTAACATGAGGCTGACCAAAACTTAAAAGGGAAACTGAGGAATATAATGTCTACAGAAGCTTTGAAAAGCTTTAACACATCCCTGAGAATCTAGTCATGCCCATGTGCAGAGCTCTGTGCATGCCAAGCAAAGACCTGTGAAGGCTCTAATCTCTCATTTTTGGCCTTGCGACTTCGTGCAAGCAGTAAGTGACTGTTGAGAAAGACTTGGAAACAGCTTACTGGAGCATTGAATGTGCATCACAACACATAGAGACACCCTCAGCGAGGCTGAGAGACTTAATGTTTCACATTGTTTATGGAAATCCATGTCTAATCATTAGCAGACCACAGAGCTAAGCTAACAGAAAGATTTTAGTGACAACACATGGAAATGAATACAGATTTTACAGAATTAAGCCAGAAAAATCACTAAATAAGTAATCATCCCCAATAATGACAGCAATTTAAGTGACAACCACAACAACAACAAACTCCAGGAAGAGGGGCTCTGATTACATTGGTTAAAATGTCCAGGGTTCAACAAAAATTTTTAAAATATGTAAAGAAACAGGAAAATATGACCCATACACAAGGAAAATAGTATAGCCAATAGAAACTATTCCCAAAGAAGTCCAGACATTTGACTTACTTGAATTTATGTCAACTATTTTAAATATGTTCAAAGAACTAAAGAAAGAATTTCTAAAGGACTAAAAGAAAATATTAGAATATTATCTCACAAAATAGAGTTGATCAATAGGAGATATAAATTATTTTACAAAGAACCAAATAGAAATTCTGGAGTTTTAAAGTAAATTAACTGAGATAAAAAGTTACTATACAAATTTTAGGATTAGGT
The DNA here is from genome assembly GCF_020740605.2 of Lemur catta. Lineage (NCBI taxonomy): Eukaryota > Metazoa > Chordata > Mammalia > Primates > Lemuridae > Lemur > Lemur catta. The sequence goes on from NC_059129.1 coordinate 106,282,540, forward strand.
GTCAATTTCTGTAAAAAAGGTAGCTGAGAACTTGATAGGAATCGAGTTTATATAGGGATAAGGATTAATCTGTATGTAAAGAAGATAGACTAATGGCTGAGAAATATATGAAAAAATGCTCAACATCTCTAATCATCAGGGAAATGCAAATCAAAACCACAATGAGATATCACTTATCTCCAGTGAGGATGGCCTTTATCAAAAGTTCCAAAACAATAAATGTTGGCATGGCTGTGGAGAGATAGGAACACTCATTCACTGCTGGTGGGACTGCAAACTAGTACAACCTCTGTGGAAAGTAATATGGATATACCTCAAAGAGCTACAAGTAGAACTACCATTTGATACAGCAATCCCATTACTGGGCATCTACCCAAAGGAATAAAAGACATGTTTATAGCAGCACAATTCACTATTGCAAAGATGTGGAATCAACCTAAATGCCCATCAATACATGAGTGGATTAATAAAATGTGATATATGTATACCATGGAGTTCTGCTCAGCTAAAAAGAACAATCGTGATCTAGCACTTCTTGTATTATCCTGGATAGAGCCCATTCTACTAAGTGAAGTATCACAAGAACGGAAAAACAAGCACCACATGAACTCACCATCAAATTGGTATTAACTGATCAACACTTAAGTGCACATATAGTAATAACATTCATCGGGTGTTGGGCAGATGGGAGGGGGAAAGAGAGTATGGGTATATACACACCTAATGGGTGCACTGTGCACTGTCTGGGGGATGGACACACTTGAAGCTCTGACTTGGGTGGGGCAAGGGCAATATATGTAACCTAAGCATTTGTACCCTTGTCATATACTGAAATAAAAAAAAAATTTAAAAATAAAACAAAAAGGAGGAACCATTTTCCACCATTCCTTGGCAACAAGCAGAAAAAAAAAAAAAGAGAAAAAGAAAAATTGATAAGATATAGTTTTACAGGGTATGGAGATGTAAGCTTCCCTAACTGCTATGAGTAGGCAAGTAGATTGCTACAGATACCTGGAAAGTAACCTGGCAGTAGCTATCAAATGCAATTACCTTGAGCAGTACTACTTTTGTGAAACTATCTCACAAATAAAAGAATCAATATATTAAAAAAACAACATACTTATACCAAAATAGTATTCGATGTTGATCTGAAATTAAACTTTTTCTGAATGTCTTGTATTTGATCTGAAAACGCTATTGTTTATTCGTGATATTTACATTAATATTTGTAAATAAGGTTTATGTGTAGTTTTAAAAAATTGTTAAGAATTTCACTATTTTATTTAACAAAAATGTATACAGCACTATGCACTTGACCCTGTTCTCAATGCTTCATAAATATTAGCTTATTTAAACCTCATGATAGGCCTATGAAGAAAATAATATTTTCATCTTCATTTTGCAAATCATAAACTGGAAGCACAGAGAGGTTACATATAATAATTCCAGTAAAGTTAGTTGAAGATAGATTTTGAGCCAAGGAGGTTCATAAATGAAACAATAACAGCAGAGATTTTTTTCTTTCCACATACATTTGGCAAACTTACTCTGCACAATTACTTGATGTATGTATGTTTGGAGATAATAGTTCATTGACAATTTTGTGAATGCAATGAGCATATTTACATTTTCACACTGAAAAAAACCCTATTTCACTCAGATTTCCAAATTTACTTTTATACATATAAAAAATTAATCTGATAAGTATTTCCATTCTCTATCCCTTTGATTATTTCCACATTCTCATTTTTATATATTGTGATTGAACTTTCATGTTTATTTTTTGAGTAGGTTCGCTAATGATTTACCTAGCATGTAATTTCTCTGCAAAGAACTATCTCTTGGCGGGGCGCGGTGGCTCAAGCCTGTAATCCTAGCACTTGGGAGGCTGAGGTGGGCGGATTGTTTGAGCTCAGGAGTTCGAGACCAGCCTGAGCAAGAGCAAGACCTCATCTCTACTAAAAATAGAAAGAAAATATATGGGTAGCTAAAAATATATATATAGAAAAAATTAGCCGGGCATGGTGGCACATGCCTGTAGTCCCAGCTACTCGGGAGGCTGAGGCAGGAGGATTGCTTGAGCCCAGGAGTTTGAGGTTGCTGTGAGCTAGGCTGACGCCACAGCACTCTAGCCCAGGCAACAGAGTGAGACTCTGTCTCAAAAAAAAAAAAAAAAAAAAAAAAAAAAGAACTATCTCTTGGTTTATTTATTAGTCTGCTCTCTTCTATTGGTAATTTTAAGCAGCAAAATTTTAATTTATCCTGGAGAAAGGCCTGATCCTTCTTCTAGCTCTCTCTCTCTCACTATATATATATATATAAATTTTATATAAATATATTTATGTAATTTTTTGTAAATTTTATATAAATATATGTTTTATATAAATATAAATTATGAATTATGAATTATAAAATATAATATAAATTTTATATAAATATATGTATTTATATAAAATATATATACTTAAATCTATCTCTTCAGTTTAGGTCAGCTCCTTGCAACCGTCTCCACTGTTTTATTTTCTTCTATGGTGCATATATGACTATTACATAATTAACTACCTAAAAAGTCTTGGCCACATTTCCCTAAGTAATATATCCTACCTCCTGAGAAATCCAAAGAGCTCCCGAATCTACCTTTAATGAACTGCATATGTGTACCAATAATTAATGAGAAAATTATAGCAGTTACTTAGGCCATTTTCTTTATCCCAGTGTATTTAGAGTACAGCTGATCAAGAAATATTTAAAGGAATTGTCATCCACAGTTTTTAAAAAAGCATAAGATACATATTCCTAAAACTTATCAATATTTACAAGTTTGGGGGTGACCCTCACACTCTCGTCCACAAAAGCAGTAATCCTCATGTTGCCCTGAGACTTTCTTTGGTTTGTTTGTGGTGTCCCTGCATTAACGTGATGAACTTGAGTCCTAAGACTTCTAAAACAAACACTTGATCCCAAGAAGATTTTGATTCCCAGTGATTGCTGATAAATTCCAAATGGTGCTAGTTGATATTAATATGTTTTCAGCATTGGTGTTTACTGTATATATGTGGCATTCTTCAAGGAAATCCAGCATATTCTATTCTTATCAAAGAATTATTTCAAACTCACATTTCCCAATGTTTCTAGTACAGTACCATAAGGATTTAAGGGTCAAGTTTGTCCACAGCCCTTGTGAAAACAATTATACCATCTAAATATTGAATCCCTTTACACATTTTGTATCATCAATCACCATTTCATAGACAGCTGAAATTATGGGAAAATCATGTAAAATTAATTGAACTCTAAAGGGTATGGTGAAAGCAGTGTTTACTTGACATTAGTAAAAAACAATCATGCTCATTCAAATCTAGTACTAAAAACAGCTGCTCTCTAGCAAATGGTTTAATTTGTCCTGAATTTGGTGTACAGTGTCCTGATCCATTTTAGGGTGGTTATTCCAAGTAAAACAAAGCCTGCATGAGCATTTTTCCTGATTTTTAATATACTATCATAAGGTGACAGGGGATGATGATTTGACAATTATTTTGTTAATGAGAACGCTTTCGTGGGCTGTCCATGATTTGTAAAAAAATGCGATTTTTCTGAACATCTTTTAACACAGTTGAGTTTTGTATAAATCTTCTATTTTGAAGAATATTAGTACTCCTCATATCCTAGCCAAAGGAAATATTAACCCTGCCTTGGGAATTTATTTTGAATCTCTTCCAAAATTTAGATATTAGAAAGTCTGTACCTCTAAAGTTCTCCAGGTTTATTTTGAAGTTGCTGAGGAAACACCCCAAGGACAAGAAAGTGGAATTTGACTCTGCAGTCAAAACATAGGCTGTCGTCTACAGAGTGAGAATATGAACGGCTTCTGTGGATTCAGATCTACATGCTGTTGAATGATCAGGGTGAACAATTTAAAAAAATGAGCAGTTTGTTGAAATTAGAGCCTCTACTTTCTGCATACATCACAATTGTGGGCACACAGTAGCGGCAGTATCTATAGATTCTCTTTTCAACCTTAGGTTATACCAAATTGTTAATCACATAGCCAAAGTGTGGGTGGGCTTCTTTATTCAGGCCACATAAGAATAAAACCACTTACCTTTTCTTGTAATAGGTAGTCCAGATAGTTTCGTGAAACAAATATAAGGATCCTGTGCAACCTGTTGTCAGGACCTATAAAATCAAAAATCTCTTCTAGCTTAACTACCACTTCCCGTGGAAAGAGGGACCTACTGTGTATATTTTCTGGTAAGACTTTGTAAGTTTACTTTCTAGAGCCTGTACCCTTTTGCTGATTTCTCCTTAGTGACCTCACCTTCTAAGATCCTAGGGCAGGAGTCTCATTTTCATTCTAAGCCCTCTACCTGTATGTCAGGCCACAAATGTTATAATAATAACTATAAAAAGATCTAACATTTATGCTATTACCTTTGTGCCATGCACAAGTGAAATAAATTCATTTAATCTTCACAAAAGTCCTATGAGATAGAGACCCTTATTTTGACCATATTTTGCAAGTAGGAAACTGAGTTAGAGTTTTAACTGGCCAAAAATAACACAGCTAGAAAGTAGCGGCTCTGGGAATCATACACAGGCAACAGACTCCTGAGTGTGTGCTCTTGATCACTGTGTTGCTGCACGTCCTGTAATGACAGATCAGGGTGTGTTTCTTTAAAGAAAACATAGTTGGGTCTTGTGTTGTATCCATGCTACAAAACTCTGCCCTTTAACTGGATTGCTTAATCCAGTCACATTTAATGTCATCATAGATACAGTTGGATTTGCACCTGCCGTTTAGTTTTTGTTTTCTACATTTCACATCTTTTCCCCTGTTTATTCTGCTAGTATTTTCTTTTTCTGTTAAGAAAATATTTTCTAGTTAACTTTCTTAAGTTCTGTATAGATTCTTGTTATCAGCCCTTTATCAGATGTCTAGCATGCAAATACTTTCTCCTATTCCATAGGTTGTATATTCGCTCGAATGATAGTTTCCTTGGCTGTGAAGAAGCTTTTAAATTTTATGAGGTCCCATTTATTTATTTTTGTTGCTGCTGTGATTGCTTTGGGGGTCTTCTTCATAAATTCTTTGTCTAGGTTGATGTCTATAAGAGTTTTTCCAAGATTTTCTTCTAGAATTCGTTTTTTTTTTTTTTTTATTTCTGCATAGTACACTTCTGCACAGCCAAGGAAACTATCACGAGAGCAAACAGACAACCTACAGAATGGGAGAAAATATTCATATTCGCATGTTACACAACCGATAAAGGGCTGATAACTAGAATCTATATAGAACTCAGGAAAGTCAGTAAGAAAAAAAATCAAACAACCCTATCAAAAAGTGGGCAAAGAGCAAAAAGAACAAACTTCATAAATTATATAAAATTCATAATTTCTGATAAATTAAGAAGAAAAGTTGATAGAAGCCCCCAGGTTCAAAGTTAACATTCCATCTAGGCTCTCTCAAACTCCTTTTTGCTTTAACTAAGAGGATTTAAACTCATTGGGGCTTTAGAGCTCAAAAACAAAAATTAATATATACTCTGATTGAATCAATGAGTTTATAGCCTAGGGCATATCACTGTTCCAAATTGGATTCTGCTTTGCACCTACGTTTAAAAATAATTACTGTCTGATGCATTTGCGAAACTCAGTCTGGTCCACAGTCTCTGCTTCCATCAGCTTCTCTAGTCTAATTGATTTATCGTGAGTCAGGTATCATCTGAGAATAGTAGGCATGCCTGAGCTCATTGTTAACATTCACTATGAAGATTTGATATGAGGCCTGAGTTGGGTAAGTAGGCCTCTACCTGTTTCTTGCTTCTGTAACCCAGTTGTTAGCGTTTGTAATTATCTTTAGTAGCTTGCTTAAGGTGCAGGGAAATTTTTATTTATAAACTCTGACTTGCTCGTATTATTTTCACTCTTGAATTGAGTATTCTGACCCTGGCCATTGGATGGAATTTTGCCACTCCCAACAGCTATTTTTAATATCAAGTTCACCTTCTGGAACTTCAGGGATCCTGCCTCTTCCAGGTTCTACATTTTATCTTGGAGTTCCTCTGATCTTGAAGTCCCACTTGTTGGAGATTTTCATAGGCTATGACCAGAGACTAGACTCTGCTTGCCTGTCCTACTTAACTTTTTGCCAGAACTTGTGGCTCAGTCAGTGCCTGGTACCTTTCCTGCCCTGGTGAGTAGGTCTAAGACCAGGTCAAGACTTCTCCCTGCTCAGGTATGCTGTTTGAAGTGATCAAACATACCACCTGAATTCGTGAACTATGAAAAATTTATTCACTACCTACTAACCTGAAGACTATTCATGCTGTCAGAATTGCAAAAGGTGTGTGTAGGGGAAAAACCCCAACTGTCATTCTTATTTTCTCTCAAACAAGACTCAAAAGAAATGCTAGATTAAACTAAATATTCACAAAAAGTCAAATATGAAAAAAAGTCTTTCAAGTAGTCAGCCGAAGACTCTTTGAATGTTTGGAATTTGAAGAAACCTTTCCCTACTTTTCAGAATGATGCTATTAGGTTCATTTCAGTAGAAATTATTTCCTACCAACAGAATGAGCTGAGAGAATAAGATTGTAGATGTGGAATATAGGTTGACCATGAGATATAAAGGAAGATATTGGGAATATTTTGAATATTTTATATGAGGGAGTATATTAAAGATAAGGGTGCACCAAAGAAAACATCTACATCATTTTAGGAAGTAGCCAAGATCACTGTCTCTGGGATCAAGCAGACTAACATTTGAATCCCAGCTCTGCCATTTTACTAGCTATTAGATATTGGGTACTTTACTTAAACTTTTAAAGTCTCTTTTTTCTGATCTGTGAAAGGGAATAGCAGCTATATCTCATGGAGTTGAAAGTAGGTCATGTGAGAATGCAACCAATCTACTCATAACTATGCATTGACTATAGTAGGAACTATATTTAGAATTTTACATTTAGAAAGTTATATTTGCATGCTGAGTACTGTTATTTTGCCTTCTAGATTCATTCTCCCCTTTCTCCATCTGGCTCTTGGCCTCAAGAGGTTGACATTTGTCGGTTACGTGAATGAATTCTCTTGCCCTCTGGCTTCAAATTGTCTCGATACAAAGAGGATCCTGAAGGGAAGTTTACAAGTGGAGGAGAGTGAGGTCTGGGCTATTTATTTTCCTGGAATCTCTATATGACAGATTACTCCCTCTAGTTTCTTGGTTTTTGTCCCTTTAGATTTAGGAGTAGTAAAATCATCCCTTTCCTTACTCCCCCCATATGTAAATACATGTATAAATATATATGAATATATTTATATGGATATATATGGATAGATCTCTCTCTATATATGACAGATAAGTATATATATCTGTGTGTATATAAATATAAGCATGTGTGTGTATATTTATATATACATATATAAAGAGAGAGAGATTTAATTTTTAAAATTTATTTTTAGCTATAATTTAAAATTGCTTACAAGATTTTGGGGACTGGCAAGTCCAAAATCTGCAGAGCAAGTCAACAGGCTGGAGACCCACAGAATTTCTTCAGGTGCTCCAACATTCCCTGTTGGCAGAGCTGGCTAAATTATTTATGGGGCTCAGTGCAAATGAAAATGTGAGAATCCTTGTTAAAAATCATTAAGAATTTCAAGATGACAACAGCAGAGCATTAGACCAAGTGTAGGGCACTTAAACACAGGAGCCCGTGCAGCTGCAGAGATCAAATGCCGGTGATGCCTGCTTGTTGGTTTCCCTGAAACCTACTCACACATGTAAATATAAGTGTGTTATACATTTACTGCAAGGATCCTGATGTGGACAAACAGAATGAAACCAATTACTAGAATTTGAATGTCAAAGTTCAATGGCCCTAGAATTTGTTTATTCACCTTATCTTTTTGATGAACTTCATTTACAGAAGAATTTTCATTGAAACAGTTTGAAAAAATTAAAGTTTCTAATTCATGTAACCTAGGAATGTTGACACTGAGAAAGGAGGATTTGTATCTGCTCATGACTAGGGTCATGATTATACAAAATAAGCATGCATTTATTTTATATTTATTTATAATATGCAAATGATCTTTGATCTACCAAATATTCATATATGAAATTAGAGTAGTTATTAATGCTTTAAGCAAAGTTTTCCATTTGAACTCTAATTGCTCATGGGTATTGCTTCCTGTGAATGTGATACCTCTGTTAATATTTTAGTATTCAGAAACCAGCATCCTGGCAATATCTGGGTCTTCTGTGTTGGTTGTCTTAGGTGAGTAGGTGGTAAGAGTGCATGAGAATAGGTTTCCTTTGCCTTGGTCTAGGCTGTATAATCTAGCATCAGTGGTAATTTATTTATTTATTTATTTATTTATTTATTTATTTATTTATTTATTTATTTTCAGCATATTATGGGGGTACAAATGCTTAAGTTACATATATTGCCTTTTCCCCACCCAAGTCAGAGTTCAAGCATTTCCATTCCTCAGAAGGTGGGCACTGCACCCATTAGGTGTGAATGTACCCATCCCCCCCTCCTCCCCATTCCCACCTGCCTGACACCCAATGAATATTACTACCATATGTACACATAGTGTTGATCAGTTAATACCAATTTTTAATTTTTTTTATTTCAGCATATTACAGGGGTACAAACGTTTAGGTTACATATATTGCCTTTGCCCTACCCAAGCCAGAGCTTCAAGCATGTCCATCCCCGAGATGGTGCGCACTGCATCCATTAGGTGTGAATATATCCATCTCCTCCTCCCCGCTCCCATCTGCCCGAAACTTGATGAAGGTTATTCCTATATGTGCCCTTAAGTGTTGATCAGTTAATACCAATTTGATAGTGAGTACATGTAGTGCTTGTTTTTCCATTCGTGGGATACTTCATTTAGTAGAATGAGTTCCAACTCTATCCAGAGGTGCTAGATCACCATTGTTTTTTGTGGCTGAGTAGAACTCCATGGCACACATATACTACATTTTTTAATCCACTTGTGTATTGTTGGGCATGTGGGTTGTTTCCACATCTTTGCAGTTGTGAATTGTGCACCTATAAACATTCTAGTGCAGATGTCGTTTTTGTAGAATGTCTTTTGTTCTTTTGGATAGATGCCCAGTAATGGGATTGCTGGATCAAATGGTAGTTGTAAAGCTACTTTCTATCTGATGTAGGACATCAAACAAGGAGAATAGGGTTACTGACGTGTTGCTGGTAGGGAACCGGTACAGCAGGGGATCACTCAACTGCCGGCCACTTGGAAATTCCCTTCTTAGGAATCTCTGAGTTGATGATGTGTTTAAGAAATAGTGATAAGTGTAAAAAGGCCTCATAGGGCTACATTGTGTATTTTAGATGTTAATCATAATACAGTGGAATCTGGAAGGGTTTTGTGCTAGAAAGTGATATGGTCCACATTATGTTTTAAGGTCATATTAGCCAATGTGTGGAAAGAAACAGAAAATCCTTTTCCAGACCAATGTCAAGAACTGTTTTTCCTATGCTTTCTTCTAGAAGTTTTTATAGTTTTGGGTCTTGCCTTTAAATCTTTAATCTATTTTGAGGTTTGTTTTTCTTTTTTAATATGGTAAGAGATAAGGGTCTAGTTTCATTCTTCTGTATGTGGATATCTAATTTTGCCAGCAGCATTTATTGAAGAAACTGTCTTTTCCCCAATGTGTGTTCTTAAAATCTTTTGTCAAAATCAGTTGTCTGTATATGCATGGATTTGTTTCTGGGCTCTCTATTCTGTTCAATTAGTCTATGTGTCTGTTTTTAAGCCAGTACCATGCTGTTTTGGTTACCATAGTTTTATAGTATATTTTGAAGTCAGGTAGTATGATGCCTCCAGCTTTTTTTTTTTTCTCAAGATTGCTTTGACTATTCAGGGTCTTTGTGGTTTCATACAAATTTCAGAAGTTTTTTTCTATGTCTGAGAAGAATGTCATAAGTATTTTAACAAAGATTGCGCTGAATCTGTAGATCACTTTGGGTAGAATAGACATTTTAAAAATATTAATTCTTCCAATTCATGAAGATAGGGTATACTTCCATTTATTTGTATCATTTTCCATTTCTTTCATCAATGTTTTATAGTTTTCAGTGTAGAAGTCTTTCACATCCTTGGATAAATTTATTCCTAGGTCTCTTTTTTTTTTTTTTTTGAGAAATTTTAAATGGGATTATTTTCTTGATGTCTTTTTCAGATAATTCACTATTATCATGTAGAAATAAACTGATTTTTATCTTGATCCTGCAAGTTTATTGAGTTTATTTATTATTTCTAACAGTTTTTTGGTAGAGTCTTTAGGTTTTTCACTATGTAGGATCATGTCGTCTGCGAACAGAAATAACTTAACTTTTTCCTTTCCAACTTGGATGCCTTTTATTTCTTTACCTTGCCTAATTGCTCTGGCTAGGCTTCCAGTACTATATTACAAATAAGTAGTGATAGTGGGCATCCTTTTTTTGTTCCAGCTCTTAGAGGAAAAGATTTCACCTTTTCCCCATTCATTATGAGGCTAGCTGTGGGTTTGTCATATATTGCTTTTACTGTATTGAGGAATGTACCTTCTATGGATTTTTGTTGAAAGATCTGAAAGGGATGTTGAATTTTTTCAAATGCTTTTTCTTTGTCTATTGAAATGATCATATGTTTTTTTGTTCTTCATTCTGTTAATGTTGATGAATCACACTTATTGATTTATATATGTTGAACCATCCAGCTTCCCCGGGATGAATCCCACTTAATCATGGTGAATGATCTTTTTAATGTGCTGTTGAATTTGGTTTGTTAATATTTTTTTGAGGATTTTTGCATCTATGATCATCAGGGATATTGGCCTGTAGTTTGGTGGTGGTGGTTGTTGTTGTGCCCTTGTCTGGCCTTGGTGTCAGGGTAATTTTGGCCTTGTAGAATAAATTTGGAAGAATTTTATCCTCTTCAATTTTCTGGAATAGTTTGAGAATAATTGGTAGTAATTTTCCACTAAATATGTGGTAGAATTCAGCAGTGAAGCCATCAAGTCCTGGTCCTGGGCTTTTCTAGGATAAAAGATTTTTTTTATTACTGATTCAATCTTCTTATTCATTATTAGTCTGCTAATATTTTCTACTTCATTACTCCATATTGGTAGATTGTATGCGTCCAAGAATTTATCCATTTCTTCTAGCTTTTCCAATTTGTTGGCATATTGCTGTTCATAATACCCTCTTATAATACTTTGCATTTCTGTGTTATCAGTTGTAATGTCTCTTTTTTAAATCTAATTGTGTTTGAGTCTTCTCTTTTTCTCAGTCTGGCTAAAGGTTTGTCGATTTTGTTTATCTTAAAAAAAAAAAAACAGCTCTTCATTTTCTTGATCTTTTGTATTGTTTTTCTGCTCTGATCTTTATTATTTCTGGATAAGATATCAAAAGCACAAGCCACAAAAGCAAAAATAGAGAAATGAGGTTATGTCAAACTAAAAAGCTTACACACAACAAAGAAAACAATCAACAGAGTGAAAACACAGTCTACACAGTGGTAGTAAATATTTGCAAACTATACATCTGACAAGTGTTTAATGTCCAGCATATATACAAAACCCAAACAATTCAATAGCAAAATAATAAAATAATTTGATTATAAAATACACAAAAGACCTGAATGAACATTTCTCTAAAGAAGACATACAAATGTCTAACAGATATATAGATATATGAAAAAATGCTCAACATCACTAATCATCAAAAATGCGAATCAAAACCACAGTGAAACATCACCTCACTCTAGTTAGAATAACTATTATCAAAAAGACAAGAGATACCAAGTGTTTTTCCAAATGAGGAAAGGGCACCCTTACATACTGTTAGCAGGAATGTTAATTAGTATACCAATTATGGAAAACTGTATGGAAGTTTTCAAAGAATTAAAGCTAGAACTACCATATGATCCAGTAATACTTCTACTGGGTTTGTAACCAAAAGAAATAAAGTCAGTATCTTGAAGAAATATCTCTACTCCCATGTTTATTATAGCACTACTCACAATAGTCAAGATACGGAATCAACCTAAATGTTCACTAAATGATGAATGAATAAATAAAATGTGGTATACACACAATGGGATACTATTCAGACATAAAAAAGAATGAAATCCTGTCATTTGTGACACCATGGACGAACCCAGAGAACATTATGTGAAGTGAAATAAGCTAGACACAGAAAGACAAATACCACATGATCTCACTCATTTTTGGAATCTGAAAAAGTTGATCTCATAGAAATATAGAGTAGAATAGTGGTTACTAGAGGCCTGGGACAGAACATGGGGACAATGGGTCAATGGGTACAAACCTGCAGTTAGATAGGAGAAATAAGTTGTGCTCTGTTGCATAGGAGGGTAATTATAGTTAACAATAACGTATTGTGTACTTCAGAATAACTAGAAGAGAGGATTCTGAATGTTCTCACTACAAAAAAATGGTAAGTATTTGAGGTGATACATTTGCCATTTACCCTGATTTGATCATTACACAATGTATACACACGTATCAAAACATCACATTGTATCCCATAATATGTACAATTATGTATCAATTAAAAATGAAATATCAATAAAACTTAAAAAAAAACCAAAAAAGTTACCCTTATCAAGAATGGCTGATTCCGGTGTTTATACAATACGGAAATTGCTGAATTGCTGAAAGACAGAGATTGAGAGAGAGAATGAATTTACTATTGATCATATTAAATGCTTTTCCGTGTTTGCCAATGTTGGAATAAAATTGAGTCTGTCATTTGTCAAGGAACTATGTTTGGGTGAGTGAATGAATTTTACTTGCCTTAGTCATTATTGGGTGCAATTTGGTTCTCATGGCATCGCGGTAGGTTGCAGGAGGAAAGATTGAATACAAAATGCATAATATGCCAAGTTTACAGTCCAAAAAGTAATTTTTTTAATTACATGGATATCACCTCAAGTACTCATTATGCATAATGTTAATTTTTGTCCAATAGTGTCTATTGTGGTGCTTTTACAGATAGAAATGAAGGCAAGATGACAAAAATGTTATAAATATAAGTGGGTTCTTGTCAAAAGAGAAGACAAACCCAAAGTTTTTGGCTGGCACTCATGTGATTAGAAGGACACACTAGGCTTCTAGGAACACATGAAGAAAGTCATTTTCAAGCCTGGTTGGTCTGTATTCATTAAAGTATAAACTTTGACAACCACCGTACACAGTCTCTTTCTTGGATATAAGAGGCAGAACAAGAGGGAGAAAATATATTTCAGGTTTGAAATGTCTTCTTGTCCCTGGCACCTCAAATGATATTTAACTTTTTCAAACTTAATCTATGTGTTCATTGAGTTTCCAATAATTCTCTGGTTCTCACATTGCATACTACCCTGTACAATCTTGAAACAGCTTATTTACAAATTTTGGACCTCCATCTTGGGTGGATTTCAGCTGTGTCAAAATGTGACACTGATTGGAGTGAATTGATGGCAATTGTCTCTTGCCGAGTGCCTTTGAGATCAGAAGCACAAAACATACAGTCTGTCTTCAAAATCCAAAGACCTGGTGGTGTATTTGTTTCTTCTGATGCTGCCTATGCAGGTGGACTCCCCCTGGTCCATCTGTTCTTGGATAGACTATGTCTTGACCACTCTTCTTTCAGGACACATAAAGATTTCTGCTCTTTGGTCACTCTTTCTGCTTGTTTTATTTATTCTTTTCTCTAATTTTCCTTAATTAATACATCCACTTCCCTTAACAGTATTTAATCATATGTTTATATTAAAAAATCCAAGAATCTATTCTAAATGAATGTTTCTTCTTAAAAGAAAAACAAACTAGCATAACAAAGCCTTCTCTCCCATTTTTTGTTTCATTTAGTATGTCTCAATTATATAAAATCTTTTTATTTGAAAGTTCTTTGAACATTTAGTTTTAATTTTAAGAGACTGGGTGATATTCTCTTATTAATTCCTGGAATGATAAGACAAAGCTAAAAAAGGCAGACCCACATCAAATACTTTATATATTTTATAATTGCATATCTTACATATCTTATAATTCTTCTATAGTGATCAAAGGTCGGTCAACAGGGTCCCAGGAATTAAAATATGTTCATAATTAAAACTAGCCTATATTTTCCTTCTGGCCAAGTTTGACTATATCTGTTGAACATTTTCTTTGAAACCTAAATTATTCTTTGATTTGCAGAGATTACAAATACTCCAATAAGTAGGGGTTTAATTAGCACCACATAAATTGACTACTTCTTCGTTATTTTGTCTATCTCAATGCATAAATGTTTATCATTTCTGTTCATTCTCTGTTATTTTATTTTTACTAACTCAGCTGACTAATCTTAAAATGTTGTTCTAGCCTCAGTGTAAAGGAGATAACTGATCCATCAGGTCACAGATAAAATCCAATTTGTTCATGCTTTTGTAAGACCATAAGAGTGTTGCTTGCAAAGACTCTGCTATCAAGCAAAAATTATGCCTTCTCACCTAAGGCATTTTGAGGAGACAGATGTAGTTCAGAGATTTTGCATTTTATCCATCAACTAGTGAGCTTACCAATAACAGAACACTTTTTGTTTGCCTTTATGCCTAAAAAAATGTAGAAGTGACTCTAAAAAAACCATAAAGTATGAAGAACAATAATTAATAGAAAAGTTTTCACTAAAAGAATGATAAAGTATGAGTTTCCCCTAGTGCTTTACCAACTATACTGGAGAGGGGACATATCTTTTAAAAGAGGTGACTGAAAGATACCAAATTATTTATTATTGTTTATTACTTAAAGATTCCAAACTACTATTTATTATTTACAATGTTTGAGGTCTGATGGATTTTGAAATTCAGGATATTTTAGGTTTTAGAAAGGATGCTTCTCAGTTATATAATCTAATAAAATGTTCCAACTTGTGCTATATCAAAAAAAAAAAAAAAAAGTAAATCCTGGGCCTACTTCTTAATGTGTGACTTGGCTGAATTCAACAAATTCTTTATGCCTCATTTCCAAAATGTTCAAACAGGATATTTTGAACATCGAGATAAGTGATGTCTTTACCATGGTGCCTACTCCTTAAAAATTGCTCAATAATTTTTATTTTGTTATCATTTTTATCCTGATTCTAATATTATCCTAGTGCTATTATTTATTACTAGGTGAAATAAAACAAAAACATGCAAACAGTTAAAAAAAAAAGGTAGACGGGTATATCTATAGTACGTGCTGTAACACCTTGAGCAAAGTCAAGGGCAATATCCTGTAATCAAACACATTAATGTTTGTAGAGTGAATGTATTTTATCTACATGTGATGAATAAGAATTTTCAATTCCCTCCATTAACTCATGTTGAGTTTTGTCTCCAAATAATTTACCAAAAAAAAAAAAAAATCACACAAAAAAAATAAAACTTTCAGTGTTTAGGTTTTTTTTTTTAAATTTGTAATTGTAAATAAAGTCATGGATCTGTATTATAATAAAACAATATGCACAATTAGGACTTCCTCTCTAGTTGCAGTAATGTGTGTATTCTCCTGGTTCTGAGCAAGTCCTTAAGAGAGTATCTGGTAATCTATATGGAAGTTCCCAACATCTGTGGCCCTTAGCTTTGGGGATCCAAGAATAATTTTGAGACCAAAAAAGTAAAGTCCCATTCAAACTTCTCTTAGTTATGATTTTTAAAAGTTGTTATATTTACTGATTTTTTTCTGATAAGAAAACACATAATTATTGAAGCAAATTTTGGAAAATGCAAAAAAGTATGTATGAACAGACAAAAACCCTCATTAGCACTTCTGGTCAGCCAGAGAGAACAATTCTTGTATACTGTTTGAATTCTTTTCCATCTTCCATCTATGTTTGTCCTGTTTAAAAAACTTCTATGTATATTTTTGAACATTCTCTTTTATACTTAGCATTGCATTATAAATTTTCCACTATGCACACGGTTTTAGTCATGTTTATACCAAACACTTATCTTCTCATGATAGAGGGAAAAATTCATTAACCAAACATTTGTTAATAATCATTTGTACAATTCAGATTTACCTGAATACCTGCAACAAAAAAATTGTTCTTGCTTTGCTCCTGGCTGGAAACAATTCTCTTATGCTTCTTTTTATTGTAAGAATATAAGGGGCTGTATTCCTTTTGTTACAATAATAATCACAATATTCAACACCTACAATGTGGTATTTGTACTATAAAATATAGAGAAGTAGCCCCCGGTGGGATGATTATTCAGCCAATATAACACAGTCCAAGAGCTGACAGATAGTCAATATTTCTGCAGGAAGCAGCAAGAAAAATGTCAATGTTCTCTATTTCTTCTTTGACTACGGAAACTATCTAGAGGTCTTAGGAAGAGCTGAGTTTAACTGCTGATACAGATTATAAGAATAAAGTGGGTAAATATCCCATGCTAATGGTTCCTTCAGGATGAGAAGGGAACAAGTTATGAGAAATAGAATTAAAATAGTGACTATGCATTTGTTTATTCACTTTTCAATTGGAATGGGAGCAAATCCTCTCTTCTTAGGGTTATAACATAGTTGGGACAAATGACCAAAAAATAACATTGTAACCTATAACGCTGACTTAAAGTATGATGTAATTTTTTTTCTATAGGTGATAATTGACTGAAGACTATGTGCCAGGCCGTCCCCATAATGCTTTGTTAATGAAAGTGAGAAAGCCTGTGAATATTGTGGAATGGAATGGGTCAGAGAAGGTTCATGGAGGAATTACATTTCATCTGGATCTGGAAGAATAAGAGAGGTTCAACAACTGTAGAGGTAAGCAATTGGCATGGGCATGTCATGAAGAAATATAAGACAGTGTGAAATAGGTGAGACTGAGTATAGCCTGGTCCACAGCATGAGCTCGTGTGGAGAAATAGGAGACGTAAGACTGGAACAGTAGCTTAACGGACTTTGTTGCTTATGCCCCCAATAGCGCCTATTTCCCTATATTCCCCTCTTATCAGGAAATAGGACCTGATTTGGCCCTTAAGGAGGAAGAGTTACTGGAACTGAGAAGTAAAGAGAGTCTGGGCTGGGTGGATGGGAGGGAATAAGGTAGGAAGGCAAGAAAGGGGAACTGGGAAAGTACTAGAGAGAGTGAAGATCATAAAAGAAGCTGCTGACCAATCATATTAAGCCAAGTAATATACTGGGATTTTGGTACTTAAAATTGGGAAAATGCAATGGAAATACATATATAAAGATATAACGTATTAAACATCAGAATGGCAACCCAGAAGGCGATAGGGGAAAACATTGTCTGTCTGATTCTGTATGTCTCCAGCAAGCCCCTCTAAGTGGAGTTCCCAAAGCCACCTGATCTTCCTTTATTGCTGCCAATTCCACAAAGCCCAAGCAGTAACTCCCAAGAGACTTCCAACTTGCTTACTTTAAAATAGTTTGATTTATTTCTGTCTCAGAGAACACAGGAGACAAATAGAGCAGTAACTGGACTCTATACCTTATGTTTGAAGAACAGTGCATGCTTTGAGCCTATCTCCTAAGCACTCCTGCATTGCTGAGTAGCCTGCTCCTTGTCTCAGGCAGAGGATGGCCCAGTAGGCAGCCAGGTCTGAGCACCAAAGACTGTCACAAAACCCATCTTTTGATGTCTTCTGTTTCTTTACCTGTAACTGCCAAATGATTACCATAGAGTTAACTTTACATTTTGGAATACTTCTCTCCTGTGCATATCAGTAGGGGAAAGTTAGGAGTGCATAGGTGTTAGCCTGGGTTTGCAAAGGTGGATATTGATCTACGGCATTGGCTGTCAACCAGGTAACAATTTTGTCCTCCAGGTCACACTGGGCAGGTATCTAATGGGTAGAGATCAGGGGTGCTGCTACATATCCTACATTGCACAGGATAGTCCTCCACTGATAAAAAAGCTATTTGGCCCAAAATGTTAATATCACTGAGATTGAGAAACCCTGATCTCAAACACTGGGCTCACTTCTTGGGAATATGGACAGTGCAGTCACACAGGGCTGCACACTCAGAAGGATTTAGGATTTAATGTTTGTGGTCACTATCTCAAAATTCTTAATAATTTTATCTTTGGATTTATACATAAAAAGTTTTATACATGAAGTCCCATGGGACAATGGAGACTTGGAATTTTAAGGCATACAAGGCCCTTCCTTCCCCTCCCACTCCCTTCCCCTTAGATGAGTTCTCAGCCACCTGCTGCCCCTGCCCAGTGACCTCTGTCACCCTCCATCCTAGAGGGGCTTTGGCATGGGCACTGAGAGGGCAGCAATTGTGCCTGTGTTCCCTGTGTGCTAAGTCACTGGGTAGGCGGGGTTCTGGGTGCTTGTGAGGGTCTGCACCTGCCCTGCTAATACTATTGTGCCTGAGGGAATGTAACTTTAAATAGCAAATAAAAAAGCACCAAGACAGTTGAGAGGATGGTAGCTTGAGTCAAAGTTATAAGTGTGCCCATCACCCAGATACTGTATATTGTACTGATTAGGTATGATCTCACCCATTCCCTCTCCCCACTCCCATCTGCATGATTTCTGTTGAGTTTTACTTCCATGTATGCACATGAGTCCTGACCGGTTAGTTCCAATTTAATAGTGAGTAGATGTGGTGTTTCTTTTTCCATTATAGTGATTCTCCATCCAGATTGTAGCAAAAGGTATTAATTCATTTTTTATGGCTGAGTAGTATTCCATGACATACTTATACCAATTTTATTAACCCACTTGTGAATTGATGGGCACTTGGGTTGATCCTACATCTTTTGTAATTCCAAATTGTGCTGCAAAAAACATTCTAGTGCAACTATCTTTTTGATAAAATGATTTTTTTTCCTTTGGGTAAATATCCAGTTGTGAGATTGTTGGATCAAATAATAAGTCTACTTTTACTTCTTTGAGGAATCTCCATACTATTTTCCATAAAGATTGCGCTAGCTTGCAGTATCACCAAGAGTCTATACATGTTCCTTTCTGTCTGCATCCACACCAGCATCTATTGTTTTAGGACTTTTTGATAAAAGCCATTCTCACTGGGGTTAGTTGATATCTCATTGTGGTTTTGATTTGCATTTCTCTGATGATTAGTGACGTTGAATATTTTTTTCATATGGTTATTGGCCATTAGTCTATATTCTTTTGAAAAGCTTCTGTTCATGTCTTTTGCCCACCTTTTAATGGGGTTGTTTGAATGTTTTTTGCTGATTTGCTTGAGTTCTTTCTAGATTCTGGTTATCATCCCTTTATCATATGTATAATATGTGAATATTTTCTCCCATTCTGTAGTTTGTCTATTTGTTCTGTTGATTGTTTCCTTGGCTATAAAGAAGGTTTCAATTTAATAAAGTCCCATTTTTGTTGTTACTGTGATTGCCCTTAGGATTTTCATAAATTTTTTATCTATGCTGATATCTAGAAGAGTTTTTCCAACATTTTCTTCTAGAATTCTTATGATTTCATGTCTTAGATTTAAGAGTGTTATCCATTGTGAATTCATATTTTTGAGAGGTGAGAGATATGGATCCTGTTTCACTCTTTTACATGTGGCAGTCCAATTTTCTCAGCACCATTTATTGAATAAGGATTCTTTTCCCCAGTGTATATTGCTATCTACTTTGTCAAAGATGAGATGGCAATATGTGGATGGTTTTATATCTGGCTTCTCTGTTCTGTTCCATTGGTTTGTGTCTCATTTTTGTGCCAGTACCATCTGTTTTGGTTACTATAGCCTTGTAGTATAGCTTAAAGTCTGGTAAAGGGATACCTCCAGACTTGCTCCTTTTGTTTAAAGTTGCCTTGGCTATTCAGGTGATTTTCTGGTTCCAAACAAAGCATAAAATTATTTTTTTTTAGATATGTGAAAAACGATGTTGGTATTTTGATGGAGATTGGAGTGAATCTGTAAATCACTTTGGGTAGCATGGGCATTTTAACAGTGTTGATTCTGCCAATCCTTGAGCATGATGTTTTTCAATTTGTTTACATCATCTGCAATTTCTTTCCTCAGTATTCATGGTTTTCTTTGTAGAGATCTTTCACCTCCTTGGTTAAATATATTCCTAGGTATTTTATTTTCTTTGTAGCTATTGTAAAAGGTATTGAGTCTTTCATTTGATTCTCAGCTTGACTGTTGTTGGTGTAGAGGAATGCTACTGATTTATGTGCATTTATTTTGTATCCTGAGACTTTGCTGAATTTATTTATCAATTTCAGGAGTCTCTTGGTGGAATCTTTGAGGTTTTCTAGATATAAGATCATATCATCAGCAAAGAGTAAGAGTCTGGCCTCCTCTTTCCCCACTTGGATTCTCTTAATTTCCTTCTCTTGCCTGATTGCTCTAGCTAGAACTTTCAGCACTATGTTGAATACAAGTGGTGACAGTGAGCATCCTTGTCTTGTTCCAGTTTGTAGGGATAATGTTTCAAGTTTTCCCCATTTAGTGTGATGTTGGCTATAGGCTTGTCATATATGGCTTTTATAATTTTGAGGTATATTCTAGCTATGCCTATTTTGTTAAGAGTTATTATCATAAAAGGGTGCTGAATTTTGTTATGTGCTTTCTTTGCATCTACTGAAATGA
The DNA here is from genome assembly GCF_020740605.2 of Lemur catta. NCBI lineage: Eukaryota > Metazoa > Chordata > Mammalia > Primates > Lemuridae > Lemur > Lemur catta. Next base: position 106,303,133 of record NC_059129.1, read on the forward strand.
TCATATGATCTTTGTTTTTGCTTCTGTTTATGTGGTGAATAACATTTATGGCTTTATATATTTTGAACCATTTTTGCATCTCTGGGGTGAAGCATGCAAATGGAAATTAAAAGACAGCAGAAAAAAAAAGAGCAGGTGTAGCCATTTTCACATTCAATAACGTAAACTTCAAATCAACAATAGTAAAGAAAGACAAAGGTGGTCATTTTATAATGGTAAAGAAGACATAACAATCCTAAATTCCCTTATCAGATATCATAGAATTCAAATTAACAATAGTAAAGAAAGACAAAGACAGTCATTATATAACGGTAAAGGGAGTAATTCAGCAAGAAGACATAGCAATCCTAAATATTTATGTATGCATGATAGGTGTACCCATATTTATAAGGCAAACCCTACCATATCTAAACAGTAATAAACAGCAACATTGTAATTTCTGGGGACTTCAACACCCCACTGACAGATCTGGAGAGATCCTCCAATCAGAAAATAAATAAAGAAACACTGGACTTAAATGTGACTCTAGAGCAAATGGGCCTCACAGACATTTACAGAACATTCTACCACAAAATTACTGAATATACATTCTTCTAATCAGCACATGGAGTACTCTCTAAGATTGATCACATCTTAGGCCACAAATCATGCCTAAATAAATTCAAAAAAATAGAAAGTACACCATGTATCTTTTCAGACCATAGTGGAATAAAATTAGAAATCAACTCCAACAGAAATATTCAATTCTACACAAAGTTATGGAAATTAAACAATCTACAGCTGAATGATTATTGGGTCAAGGAGGAAATTAAGGTGGAAATCAAAAGATTCTTTGAACTAAATGACAAAGGGGATACTAGTTATCAAAATCTGTGGCATTCAGCAAAAGCAGTCCTATGGGGAAAACTCATAACGTTAACTGTGTACATCAAAAAGATAAAAGATCACAAATTAACAATCTAATAAATCATCTAAAGGAAATAGAAAGGGAAGAGAAAACCAATCCCAAACCCAGCAGAAGAAAAGAAATAACTAAGGTCAGAGCAAAACTAAATGAAATCAAAAACAAAAATCAATACGAAAGATTAATGAAACGAAGAGTTTGTTCTTTGCAAATATAAACAAAGTTGATAGACCTCTTGCTAGATTAATCAGAAATAGAAAAGAAAGGATCCAAATAAGCTCAATCATAAATGCAAATGGAGATATTACCACTGATACCACAGAAATACAAAATATCATCTGTGAATACTATAAAAATCTCTATGCACATAAATTCAAACGTGGAGAAAATGGGCAAATTCCTGGAAACACACAACTTTGCAAGACTGAATCAGGAGAAAATAGAACTCCTGAACATACCAATTACAAGCAATGAAATTGAAGCAGTAATAAAAAATCTTCCAACAACAATAAAAATGGTCCTGAACCAGAAGGTTTCAGAGCCAAATTTTGTAAGATCTACAAAGAAGAATTGGTACCCACATGGCAGAAATTATTTCATAACATTGAGAAGGAAGGAATTCTCACCAATTCGTTTTATTAATAAGAAAGCAATATATCACCTTGATACTAAAGACAGGAAAGGACACAAGAAAAAAGAAAAAGAAAACTATAGACCAATATCCCTTATGAATATAGATGCAAAATCTTCAATAAAATTCTAGCAAATTGAATTCAGCAGCACTTAAAAAAAATATTCCACCAGAGCCTCACATTTTTATTTTGCTCTGAGCCCCATGAATTCTGTAGTTGTCCTGGCTAGGCACATGCTCATTGAAGGTTCTTGACTGTTAAGCACATTCTCCTCAATGAAAGGATGGGCCCTGGGATCTGCTTCTTCTCTTGGAGATCGTAGGCAGTCCTAGCAATATATTCTTTTGGGAATCTCATGTTTGGCTTCTGCTATTGACCTGTTAGGAGGCTCTTGTTTCATTATATAACTTTTTAATTCCAAAATTTGGTGCATGTAACACCTTTTCCTGTTGCAAGAGTCAGTACCTGACTTTTGAGTTACTTGCTTTTCTTAAAGCAGCGTAAATTTTTAAAGCAAGTTTTATTCTCTTTTACTTCTCATTTTGAAGTTGAAGAGCATGGAGAATAAAAACCCACATTTCATAGTAACTAAAAATATCTCAACATTAGTCTTTTTTCAGCTGATTGATCAGAATGATAGTTAAGACTTAAAATTTGACACTGAAAACATATAATAGTCATGATTTAATGTTAGTGATCGTTCTTGCTATTTTTATATGCTTGTTTTATGGTTTTACTTTCTTCTTGTTTGCCTGTTTTGCTATAAAACTTTTGTATTAGAAGCTAACATAATTAAAATATTTTTGATTTGGATGGAAAACAAGTGAACAATTATTTGAGATTGCTAAAAATCACTTAAAATTTAACTTTTTTTTACAATGTACTTATAAAAATTATTACTTTGCTTTTCATGAAGAACTTCTATTTCTGGGAGATTTTAGTCCCCCAGGGGAAAATAAAATTAAACTCCTATGCACAGAATTGGATTAATATGTTGTCCTAAGTCGGGTTTATTAGTCATAAAATTGTGAAGTGGAGCTTGTTTCTATGGGGGCTGTGTATTCCATGACAGCTCATCTTTGATATCCAGGGAGGTTTATCAAAATCTATGTGACATGTGTCTGTATTGTAAGGATTTAAAAGCCTCACAATCATATATCTTTGTCTTTAAGCAATTTTCTGCACATCCTGTAGAATGTTCAGATGTGGATTATAGACAGTAAGATCTGATTTAAGCTCATGAGCTTCTGGTGAAAGTTCTAGAAGCTCATTATCCTCTGTGATGTGTTGCGGTTTATATCATGATCTGGCAAAGTAAAATTGAAGCCACTATATAATTGCCTTTCCCTCTAAGCCTATATAAGTGTCTTTTTCCTAAATGAAGACTTAAAATCATTTGAGGAATTTCTTGGAACTTCTGGAAAAAAAATACATCTTCAAAAAAGCTCTAGCTTGTCATAAAAAAAAAATAGCAGATATCAAACTTCTATTCCAAATGGGTTACTGCTGCTATAATTAAACGTTCTTTATCATGAATGTTAAATTCATTGTGAGGAAATAAGAGTGATTGCTTCCTAGAATAAGATAAGCTTTAAAAGATTTTTCAACTTCGAGGTAATGTTCTATTATTATTATAATATTGGAAGTCAAAGTGGGGATAATGCCCCCGGCACCTGACGTGACTAGGAGAATCTGGCATCACTAGATGTAGATGTTAGAGACAGTGAAAAGTTTGAGTTAGATATTTGGTGCCAACTTATTACTACAGATCAATATGTCATCCATGTTTATTTTTAAGATGTTACTTTTCATAGTGCGACTGCTTGCCTGGTTAGGAAGACAGATCAGTGACCTGCAGTCATACACATTGATTAGGTGACAGCCTGTATTCTGAGCTGTAGCTAGGGCTGTGGCCTGCAGAATTTTCCATTGTTGGCAGTTGTTTTTGCCTTTGCAATACGGACAGTGTAACGGTTTTCCACAAATTAAACCACTCCATCTTCAGCCGTTGCAAGCCAGTGGGTTCTGTTGACCCTGGGCACTGCCGAGCAATCAGCATCTGTGTAATATAACTTTTCAAGCTCCGTTCTGGTTCCCACTCTTCTTTCATTTGGGTGAAAACTGCCTATGGCTTCATGGTTGGGGTGGTGGATTCTGAATCAAAAAGGGTATCAATCTTTCTTAATAGAATGGATGAATCTTTATCATTATTACGTATCAAGATAATTATTTGGAAAATGCTCTCCTTCAGTTTATATGGGAGAAAAGATTTTAGGGAGAATCTCCTAATGTATATTTTTTATTTGGGTTTAGAATTCTAGTAAACAAGAATATTATTCTGGGATATGAATGTCACCTGAAAGGAGGTTTGTAAGAAACAGGATGAGCATGGTTTTTGGAATCGAACAGCTTTACAAGGCAATGTTCAGATCTTGAGTTTGCAAAAAAATTAAAATCTTGGATAACTAGGTAAGTTTAGAAAGTCAAAATATACCCAGGTTGAGCATTCTAATGGTTCTTTTATTCAGCTTATTAATAATATGTTCAAATTCACTTCTAAATTATTCTATTTTTAAAAGTGTCCATTTAGCTCCTTTCAAATTCTTCCAAATACCCAGCTATGATTTTCTCACCATTAATAGTTCCATGGCTTTCAAACCATTAACAGTTTCATTTTCTTTCCCCCTGAAATGCCTGATGTATATTTCTTTACCTTTTAAAACCTACTTTAAGACCTTGAAAAAATGTGACCTTTCAAACGATTTTCTCTGCAATTTTTTATATAAGCATTATTTTTAAGATTCTGGATATTAAACTTGTCATATTTATAGTAAATATTTTTATTTCAGTTTTCTCTTTTAATATTGTTTAAGGGATTTATGACACAGAAAAGTTTTTTTACATTTTATATAATAATGTCTATCCAGATTTACTATTGTGATATTGTGATAGATTTTATAAAGTCTATGAAATCCACAGGTCCAACAAATGTTGATCTAAATTTTCTTTTAAGATTTTAAAACTCTTTGTTTTTATATTTATCTTTTTAATATAATATTCCTAAAATTCACTTACGAGAAGATATAATCCGATTTTTGCCCTTTGAATGTAAGCAGTTATGTGAATGTTGAATAACATATTTTTTTTAATAAAACTGTAAGGGAATGAAATTTAACTAAATAGGAGATAAAACAAAAACTATGGCTGAAGAAATAATGGTAAGCAATTAACCCATTTAACTACCAAAACTAAAATAAATCCGGTAAATATTGTTATGGAATAGAATATATATTATACAGTCTGATAATATCAATATAAGTATGTATATAACATATAAACTGTAAACAACTTACACACATATATATATTTGTAGGTAGGAGGGAAAAGAGAAGAGAGTGTGGGAGAAATATAAGTATGCTGATTTCAGCTTTCATACCTGGGGTTTAAATGATATAATTTAAATAAAAAATACTGTAGAGAAATATATGAATACTTAAACAAACAAGAGACAACTAATAAAAGAACATTGGGTACTAAAAATTATGAGAAGATGGAAATATTTCAATCTCATCATTGCTCAGAGTAAGGATTCAATAGATACTTTTAATAATTAAAGATTTGTGATTATATAATGCTATATTTGTGAGATTAGGCTATAGAATTAAAAGTAAGTACTACAAAATTATCTTAAGAAATCCCAAAATGAACTAAAATGAAGAAAATGCAAATCATAAATTTAAAGATCACAGACAATGTGGTAGAATTAAAGCTAGACACCTCTGTCATATTAATAAACTCTGTGTTAAATTAATCTCTAAAAAGAAAAATATGTTGGTTTTCAAGGCAGAATTAAATTTTATGTTAGATTCAAAATATATCTAAAAATTATTTAAAAATTTGAGCATGCATCTATGGACAAAAGAATACCAGGTAAATGCAATTGAAAAGAAAGGATGAATTGTAACATTACTTGAGACAGGATTTAGTTCAGAAAAAAGGCAACAAATGAGACAAAGAGTGCCATTTAAAATGATACTGGATGCAGAAGACAGGGTCTGTCTAATAAGTTATCATAGTACCAATACTAAATAAACCAAGGGTTACAAAAAATACAAGAAAAGTATAAACACCTTAAGAGACAGAGGCTTTATTTCAATTCACTCAGACCTTGACATTTCAAATGGTCCAGAAGTAGGTAAAAGTCTGTGAGAAACAAATACCATAACTAACTAGAATGGCTCTAATTGATTACACTAAGCAGCATATTCCTCAAAACAGAATATAGTTTATTTTTAATTGCTTATGGACCACTATAAAAGCAAATCATATGTGATGCCTAGTACATCACCAACTAATATTCTAGTATAATTAGAAATTCTCAATTATAAAATTATAAAATTTCTAATTAAAGAAAAATAGATGATCACTTATTTGGTTATTTAACTGTTGTTAGTACTTGTAAGTCTTAATACATTATTAAATCATTTTGAGGAAATAATTACATTACTAAGATTTAAAGGCTGAACTATCCATGGTGCTAATAATTTTTGGCCTGAATCATGGTGGGGTATCCACCTACATTTATTTTGTTTACCTATCTTTTAAGTGTATTCAATTCTGGCTAGTTTGTCTATATTTCAGCTATGTGTCTTTTTCTTCATTCATTTTGGAGCTTATCGTTTTAGCATTTTCTTCCTATAATTAACATGTTGATTAAGTGAATTTTTAGTATTGAGTTTTTTGGATGTTGTGAATGAGATTTTTAAATTTATATCTTCTAACTGGATATTAAAAATTATATGAAAGCCATAAATATTGTTATTTTTATACAGTGCAAAGAAGCAGTATTCCCCTACTTTATTAAACTCATTGTTTTAAATATAATTTATATATTTTCTTTCATTTTTCAGATTTTTTACCTGAAATAATAAAATAATAAACAAAATAAATAATAAATAAATAAATAATAGAGAAATAAATAAAATATAATAAAAATTTAGAAAATGTATTCCTTATTTTTCTTATTGTTTCTCATTTTTCTGACTAGCAATTCCAGAACAATTTTAAAGCATAGGGCTCATAGTAAACATTCTTGACTTGTTTCTGAACTTAACAAAAATATTTTTATTTTGTTGCTAATATGATGATATTTATTCAAGTTAAATTTTTTGCATTAAGGATTTTTTTTAATTTACCAGTTTACAAAGAGTTTAATGTTCTTTGTGAACTGTAAAACAAGAAAAGTAGCATTTATGGAAGTGGTATTATTCTTTGAATATAAATATGCTGCTGGGTTTATTTGCTAGCATTTTAATTAGGATATTTGAATTTATATTTAATTGTCTTGGACTTCATTAACTTGTTATGAATTAATTAATTGTAGGTAAAAGAAATGTATAAGCAATTTCATACAGTTTAACCTAGTATAATTGAGATTGTATTATAGTTAACCTGTGTGTTTGTAAACTTTGTCAAGCTTTTGAATTGAGTTTGGGCTAGTTTTGAAAACATGGATTTATTTATTTATCTACTTACTTGAGAAATAAAATTGTATACATGTTGTACACTGCACTTTGGCATAGTATCAACAGCAAAATTAATTTTTATAATTACATTTTTAGAGAATATGTAAATAAATCAGGGCTGGATGCTATTTTTGGAAGTAGATGTTCAAAAAGCATTTAAAAACTTTTACATGCCAATTGCTCTACAACTATTCAGGTTTTCTATTGTTTCTTGAGTCAATTGGAATCCTTTATATTTTCCCTGGTTTTTATCTATTTCATAGAGATTTCTCAAAGTTATTAACATTGTCATATATTGAATTCTCAGTTTTGAAAATATCTACCATGTCTGCTTATATAGTTATTTGTATGTTCTAAATATTTATTTGTGTTTTTTATCTGTTTTTCTTTTTTTGAATTTCTTAACTAGATTTGCCAAAAATTGGTATATTTTGTAATTGTATAAAATTTTATTTTGGCTTTCATGATTGATAAAATATATTCTAATTTATTGATTCCTGTTTTTATCTTCTAAATATTTTTGCTTTTATTTTGATTTTTTTTATTCTTTTCTAATTTAAATTCCATGTTCAGTTGATTTATTTTTATTCTTTCCTATTAATTAAAATATTTAAAATTATGAATTTGCTTTGGCTATATCTCATAAATAATGGTAACTGGTGTTTTTAAAAATCTTCCTCCCTAAATAATCTTCATATGTGTCAATTTTGATTTCTTCATAAACCATGGAGTCATAACGAGGAGTATGAGTTTTCCCCTTATCATTCAACATTAAAAATATAAAGTTCAATCATCAAGTTCTAGTTTTAATATTTTGTGTTAACATAACATAGTCTGTAAAATTGATATTTTTCTTTGTAAAAAATTATTTTTAAGCTTTAATTGACAAACTATATTGTATAATTTTTAAAAATTTGTATAAATTTATGGGGTACAAGTGTAATTTTGTTGCATGCATAGATTGCATAGTGGTGAAGTTAGGGCCTTTAGGGTATCCATTACCCAAATAATGTATATTGTACCCATTAAGTAATTCCTCGTCTCCCTACCCTTCTAAGTCTCCATTCTCTATCTTTCCATACTCTATGTCTATGTGTATTCATTTTTTAGCTCCCACTTGTAAGTTTTATGTGCACAACATGATGATTTAATATATATACATATTTTGAAATGACTACCACAATCAAGTTAATTAGCATCTATTTCCTCAATTATACACTATTTTTGTTTTGTTTTATTTTGTCATGAAAACCTATACAAAGCAGTATTGCTAAATATAGTCCTGATTATTATGTCTCTAAAATGTAATGTCTTACAACTAAAATTTTTGTCTATTGACCAACATCCCTCCATTTACCCTACACTCCCAAACCCTGGTAACTACCACTTTACTCTTGGCTTCTAGAGTTTGACATTTTAAAATTCCACATAGAAGTGAGATCATACAGCATTTGTCTTTCTATATATGACTTATTTCACTTATCATAATGCCCTCCAGTTTCAACCCTGTTGTCACAAATGACAGGATTTCTACTCCTATTGCAGAATCCTATTCTGGTGTGTGTGTGTGTGTGTGTGTGTGTGTGTCTGTGTGTGTACAGATATATGTATATCTATCTATCTATATATACACATATATATGTATATCTATCTATGTATATACACATATATGTATATATATATCTTTATCCATTCATTCGTTGATGGTGCAAAATTGATTTTTGGTGCTTACTGATGTTTTATATATTGTCTAAAAACTGATTTTTTTAAAAATTAGCAGTCAGTGGGAACTTACCAAGAAAGTATATTTATTTTTACTAGGGAACAGAACAAAACAATGCAAAACTTTCAATTTAACTTGTTAAACATACCGGTAATACTTTCTGTGTCTTCAATTTTTTCATTTATCTCTCTGATAGTGCTTTTTTATTCATCTCTTCATATTTGTCATTTACCACTTACTCAAAGTAAGCATCTGATGAGCAAATATAATATTTTCCAAGCCTGAGACTCTAAGCATAATGAAAGCAGAGCTCTGTGGGCCTTTCTTCAGACTTCCTGTCAGACACTTTATTTTCTGTGTTAACTAAGTGGCATAAGCAGCACCATGTGGAATCCATGGCTTCTCTTAGGGGTTTGAAATTGTCTACAGCTGCATCTTTGTAAATGAGAGAAATATTTGTTGAGTATACAAATGAAAGAAAAAAATACCATCGTTGAGAGTGTACATTTCAGGGGAAAAAGGTTTCTATTAAACTGATCTGCTTTTATACACTCCTAAGCTTGGGATTTGACACAGGCTAAATACAGGTGGGTGTAGGGGAGGGATGACAATTCAGACCGTGTGGCTTACTACTTGTACTTTCTCATTCTCTCTTTCTTTTCCCCTTAATCAAGAAGGAATTTATACTTCATTTTCTTTCTTGATGTGAACTTTTCTACTGTCACTTTTTCTTCTTCTTTAGTTGAAATTGGCCCCTTTCTCCTTACCATAGTGAAAGAATGACAAGGACAAAAACTCAAAAACTTTAGATGCTGAGTTATTTATGAAAAATATGCCCACTACACTGATTTTCAAATTTTAAGGTCAAGCTATTGACAAGGTGAGGAAATCATTCTTTTGATTACTGGATGGAATGTAAATGTTATTACCTTTGACCATGTAAAGATAGAAGTATAGTGAGTGGATAGAGATTGGTCAGCAAAAGGAGGTAGGAATGGTGCAGGTTATTGTCTTCCTTTTATAAAGGCGGGGTCAAAAGATTCTTCATGAATTTAATGGCACAAGGAATGAAGATTTAAGTCCATCATTTGTGACTGCACAGATCAGTAGAGAAAGAAAATTTGAATGCTGGTACAACTTTTCTTGAAAAGGGGGTGGATGAGTACACGGAAGTCAAGAGAGAACTTCTAAAGTTGGTAGATCAAGAAATAAGGATCAAATCATATTAGAGTAATTGGTGATCAGCAAAAGGACTAAAACATTTTTTGATGTTTTTAAATGGTTGCTTCTGAGGGATTAAGGAATGGAGTAGCAAATTATTGATTGAATTTAGCTCTTCTGTATATTTGTTTAATTTTTTAAAGCAAAGTGGACATGCTGCCGCTTATTTATTTTGTTTCTTCTTGTGACTGACTGAAAAAAAAAATATATATATATATATATATTTTTTTTTAGACAGAGTCTCACTCTGTTGCCCAGGCTAGAGTGCCGTGGCGTCAGCCTAGCTCACAGCAACCTCAAATGCCTGGCCTCAAGCAATCCTTCTGCCTCAGCCTCCTGAGTACCTGGGACTACAGGCATGTGCCACCATGCCTGGCTAATTTTTTCTCTATATTGTTTTAGTTGTCCATATAATTTCTTTCAATTTTTAGTAGAGACGGGGTCTCACTCTTGCTCAGGCTGGTCTCAAACTCCTGAGCTCAAACAATCCACCCGCCTCTGCCTCCCAGTGCTAGGATTACAGGCGTGAGCCACCGCACCTAGCCTGAAAATCTTAAATAAAAATCAAACAAACAAATAGAATAACAACAGCAACAATAAAAATAAAATAAGCTCTCCCACTGGGAGGTATATATCAGATCACTCTTTCTCTATGTTTAAACAAGTCCTTCCCCACCCAAATTCATGTGCAGCTAAATCTTATTCATTCTTTAGATCTTACCTGCCTCTGCAAAAACTTTAGGATAACATTAATTTGTCCCCTAACAAAATTGAAAAATATTTTTAAGGGTCTCTAGCAAAAGTGACTGAATTTGATTTTTACTTTACAGAGAAATGCAGAACTTTAGCTCTTGTTACCTCAATTCTACCTCACTTGATATCACTTGGTATTAATTCTACCTTATTTGGTATGTGTATACACACACACACATACCACACATGTTTGTGGCACACATACATATGTATACATATATTCCATTTATCGTACACATAACAAATATTGAGCATCTATGTAATACTATAATATTTCTCATGACAAAGCTTATAATTTTGTCTAGGAAACACAATAAATAGGCAAACAGACAAATATGTAAAATATTAGGAAGAATGCATTGACAGAAGGGGGTCTATTTATATTGGTTTGTCACTGAAGTCTTCTCTGTGGGACTGACTTTTGTGCTGAGATCTAAAAAGTAAAAAGGAGCCAGCTATGTGTAGAGTACCAAAACGAGTTTTCCAGGCATAGGGAACAGCATCTACAAAGGTCTTATGTATGAAAAGAAGTAGTTGTGTTCAAGAAATTGAAGAAAAGACAATTTGATTGAACCATAGTCAGCAAAGGGAGCAATGATGGTAAGTGTGATGGAAATATAGTTCATGATCCATTCTCATTGTAAAGTCTAAAGGCACTGGTAGACATCTGATATAAATTTCAATGTAATGGGAAGCTGACTCTGGGTTAAATCAAAAGTGACATGGGCCAATTTGCATACTTCCCTGTGGAGAATGGAATGACAGTTGGGTAAGAATGAAATCCTATAGATCAATTAGCATTCTGTTGCTGCAGATGAGAAGAGAGATGGTGGCAGCTTAATTTAGGGAGATGGATAGAAAGTAGATGGATTCAACACACTGTTTAGGAGGATGGTCTCCTCAGACTTATTCTCAGATGCTTTCTTCACTCAAGATAAAATGTAGTTCCTTCCCTCTTCTCTCAGTGGCTAAACTCTCCTTGTCTTCTAAATTTTATCTTCTTTAATATTTAATACTACCCTGATCAGTAATCTCTTCTTTATAAGTGTCTTCTTCAGGCATACCTTCATTATCATCTATTTAATCTCAGCATATACACATGGTGAGGTTTCTCGCATCTTTATGAAGAAAATCTTTCCACAAACTTCTTTCCCGTGTGAGACACTCCTACCTCCTTCACTTCAAAATCTCACTCATCTCTACTTTCTACCAATCATGCTTCTGGCTGAAATTGTGTTCCCCAGGGCCTTGCTTAATCCCTAAATGTCAAATTCAATGTATTTTTAAAAATATCTTATTTGATCTCACTGCTGCTTTTGATAGCACAGACCATGTGTCTCCTGTGAGTCTCTTTATTTCTTTGATGCCTACGGCAAAGTTGTCTGCCATCTCTTTCCCTGAAGTTTTTATATATATATATATATATATATCCCTTCATCTTCCCGCCCTTAAATACTAATGTTCCATAATATTTCGTCTTTCCTTCTTTTCTTATCGTTAAATAGCCATTAAGGCTAATTATTGCTGATGAATTCCAAACCTTTCCTTTCCAGTCCTATATCCGGATCCATATTCTTTATAGTTACTGACTACGTCTCCTCTTCCCTTTCTCTTTTCTCTGCATCTCCATCCAGCTACATATCTAAGTTTCTGAAGGAGAAGGTTATGTAGACAGTTAGTAATATCATAGAGCCATCTTGGGTGTAGGAACTGGAAACAGCCTTGAATGGATTGCAGGGAAGGAAATAAATGGATTCAGGTTTTGTTTACTGGTTACTTCCTGTAAAAACTATAAGTTGATTAGAAATCATAGTGATTGGTTGAGCATTGTAAATGTAAGTTCTCCCTGAAGAAAATGTTGATTCTTTTCAAGTAAGTTGAGGTCAACTTTTCTGAAACAATGTTTGCTTGCTTTTTAACAACTTGATTTTTATGATTTCTTTTTTTAAAATTTTATATATATATATATACATATATATTATTTCATATTGGGTCTCTTTACATAATCCCACATTTCTTATAGGCTTTGCTCTTTTTTCTTATTTCTCTGCTCTATCTCTGCAACTGATTTATGTAATTGAAAGGTGTTATCTTCAATCTCTGAAATTCTTTCTTCTGTTTGATCTACTCTACTCTTGAGGCTTTCCACTGTGTTTTGTAATTCCTTGATAAATTCTTCATTTCTAGAAGTTCTGTTTGATTTTTTTTTTTTAATATTTCAATTTCTTTAGTGAATTTTTCTTCCAAGTCCTGGATTTATTTTTGTGGTTTCTTTGTGTTGGGTATCCATTTTCTCTTGCATGTCATTGAGTTTTCTTATAATCCATGTTTGAAATTCTTCTATTATTTTAGTGTTCTGAATTTGGTTGATATCCATTGCTAGAGAACTGATGTTCCCCTTTGGGGGTGTGCTTTCTGTTTGATTCTTCATACTTCCAGAGTTCTTTTGCTGATTCCTTCCCATCTGGATCAGCTGTTGCTTCTTACTTTTAGATTTTTGTTTGGATAATGACACACCCTGTTTAGTCTCTGAACCAGTAGGTGGTGTTTATGGGTGAGATTCGACCACACCCTTTATGATAAGTCAGTAGATGCAGTAAAAGGGTGTGCAGAATGACTTCCTTGTCAGTAGGTGGCGCTTGCTGGGAGGAGCAGGCTGCAGTGTTGTTTTTGAGTCCTGTAACCAGCTCTTGTTCCTCTGGAGAGGCACTCTAGTGCCTCAGTGGTAGGTGGGGCACTGGGACTTCCAGGTGTGTCCTTATTCTCCACCTCAGGGGGGAGGGGGATTGAGGCTGGGTAGAGCTGGGTTGGGTGAGCCTGCCCTCAAGCTCCACAAATGCTATTAGCAGGGGTCAGAGGTCTGTTCTCTGCTTGGGGCAAAGCTGTCAGGGAGGGGCTGAAATGGCCCCACTTAGTCAAAAAAATCAGTGTGTGGGGGTGTGACTGTCTGAAACCTGCAGTCTGGTGCAGGCCTTGTTCCTTTCCACACTCCACTATTTCCACAGTTTCTCCTGGTCCTCTGCCAGCAGGCAAGACCTTAAGCCAGCGGATCTCCCCTGGCTGTGGTGTGGGTCGGAGGTTCCCTGCCCAGGATCATAGCCTGAGCTGGGACCATAGTCCTCCCATGGGAGGAGGGTTGCCCCTCAAGTTCGCTGATCTGCCCCTGAAGGCACATGCACCTCAGTAGACTTGTTCACAAATATTCTTTCTGTGCCTTCAGGCAACACAATTGAGACCTGGGTTTATGGGAGATCTGGTCTGCAGGCCTGTTCTCCGGCCCCGGAGATAAATCCTTGACCCTGTCAGGCAGAAGAGTGCCAGTCTCAAGTCACCCACAGGGTTGCCAAGCTGGATCAATGTCTCTCCACCTTGGGATTTGCCCCCCTCTGCTGGAGTTACCAGGCAAGCAACACCTGGGAGAGCTGGCAGGTAGGGAGCTCATAGTCGGAGTATCCCTCCATCCACTGTAGGGCCCCAAAAAGAAAGGTTCCATTCACTGTAGATGCCTCTGGGTAGTGGCTAAATTGTTTCTCTCAGCACCCTAGGGTAGGGAAGGAGAAGGGAAGAATGAAGCAATATGGCTCCTGCCGATCAGCTTGGGTCTGCCCCAAAGGCAATCACAGCAACAACAAAAATAAATGAATGGGACCTGATCAAAATAAAAAGCTTCTGCACAGCCAAGGAAACTATCACGAGAGCAAACAAACAATCTACAGAATAGGTGAAAATATTCGCATGTTACACATCTGATAAAGGGCTGATAACTAGAATCTAAATAGAGCTCAGGAAAATCAGCAAGAAAAAATCAAACAACCCTATCAAAAAGTGGGCAAGGACATGAACAGAAACTTTTCAAAAGAAGATAGACTAATGGCCAAAAACATATGAAAAAGTGCTCAACATCTCTAATCATTAGGGAAATGCAAATCAAAACCACAATTAGATATCACTTAACTCCAGTGAGAATAACTTTTATAAAAAAGTCCCAAAACAATAAATGTTGGCATGGATGTGGAGAGATAGGAGCACTCCTACACTGCTGATGGGACTACAAACTAGTACAACCTCTGTGGAAAGCAATATGGAGATACCTCAAAGAGCTACAAGTAGAACTATCATTTGATCTAGCAATCCCATTACTGGGCATCCACCCAAAGGAAAAAAAGATATTCTATAAAAAAGACATCTTCACTAGAATGTTGATAGCAGCACAATTCACAATTGCAAAGATGTGAATTAACCCAAGTGCCCATCATTACGTGAGTGGATTAATAAAATGTGGTATATGTATACCATGGAGTTCTACTCAGCCACAAAAAACAATGGTGATCTAGCATCTCTTGTATTATCCTGGATAGAGCTGGAACCCATTCTACTAAGTATCCTAAGAATGAAAAAACAAGCACCACATGTACTCACCATCAAATTGGTATTAACTGATCAATACTTAAGTGCATATATAGTAATAACATTCATTGGGTGTTGGGCAGATGGGAGGGGGGAGGAGGGAATGAGTATATACACACCTAATGGGTGCAGTGTGCACCGTCTGGGGGATGGACACGCTTGAAGCTCTGACTCAGGTGAGGCAAGGGCAATATATGTAACCTAAACATTTGTACCCCCGTGACATGCTGAAATAAAAAAGTTAAAAAAATAAAATTAAATAAATAATTAAAAAATTTAAAAATCAAATATATTTTAGTCTGCATTAATTATAATTGTAACTTTAAATCTGTTCAGTTTTTAAGAAACAGGAAGCATTGAGGTAAGTAAACACTTCCTGTTATAAAATCATATTTGGAATTTGGAGCTCAATGACTACTGAGAAAAATAAATCTTCCTAATATTTATTTACAAAATTTTGGCTTAAACTTTTGGTTAGGCAATTTACAAATTCTGGGTAATCTATTAAGAATGAGAATCCCTTTAAATGCTGCTATTTCTAATTTTATAATTCTCATTCATCCTTCAAAACATTGCCTTCTTTTTGAAAAAAAAGGTAAACGTTAATATTTTTATATCATCAATGTATTTTATTTGTTTTAAAGTTTAAGCATCTGCTTCCTAAATTTAAATACTACCTTGTTAATATAGACTCTAAGTAGTACTTAAATGATAGATACAAACCCTACAATATGTTTAACATGGCTGAGTTAAGATTACTGAAAATCTTTGCATTTTGATAGTCACCCAGTATTCTATATATACTTAGCAATTTTTTGGCTATTTGATATGTAGTTTATTCTGCCAAAAGTACATTAGAATGTAAATTAGGTAATACTTTATCTCATGTTAATGTGGTATGTCAAAAATAAATAGTTTGAACCTGGAAAAAATTTCGGTGTGGCATAGCCAAAAATCTCAGAATTTTCTTTTCTTCAGATTTTCACGCTTTGATACCAAGTGGGTATTTATAACATATGATTTGTTTGGGCTTGTAAGCTAACAGTTTTGCTAGTAAGTCTCTGATCCCATAGGCAATAATACATAGGGCTGAATCCTATGAACCAAGGAAGGTTAAGAGAGGTATACATGTTTGTTGTCAATGTCATATACCCTCACTTTTGACTCCACACTACATAGCACTAGTACCCCTAAACTACTCATATTTTATGGAATAGCTCATGATCTCTCAGACCTCTATGCCTTTGTATGTTTGTGTGTGTGTATGTGTATGTGTGTACATTGCATTTTTATTCTGTATTGTGTTGAACTATTTACATTTGCATCCTCATTTTCTATTATTAGCATTTTCTATCTTGCTTTTTGTTTGTCTGATTAAATTTCTATTTGTTCAACCACTTTTTTCAATGCCCTTTATTACTTTGTTTTAAAAGTACTAGTTGCAAATGGCATATAGCTATGCTATGTCTTTTTATGCCAATATGAATATGTTTGGTTTAATGGAAAATTTTGGTCCATATTCAATATAATGTAATAAATAACAAATAAAACTGATTCTATTTCTTACTTTCTAAGTAAGAAATGTTTATCATATATTTTACTTGTTTCTTGCCTTTTTTTCTTTTAGCTAACTTTTGGTGAATCAATACAATTGTTATTCATTCCCTTCATCCCTGTTGTCATTTTGGAAGTTTTAGCGTACTTTTCCATGTAGTTTCTAATTACATTCTTTTGCTGAGTGCTTATGATCAAACACACAGTTTACGGTATATGAAAATAATGCCCTTCCCTTACCAATAGATCCAATTTTCCTGCTACTTCTTTTCATTAAATCTCCAGAATACGTTTACTTCTCCCTTCTCTGCCTATCCCTAGTAATAGATTTTGCAGAGACACTTTAAAATTTTTGTTCTAGATTGTCATTAGCTTTTTCCTGTAAAGTAGCCTCTCTATTGAAGAATCCTTACTGAGTATTTGTAAATCACATACACAGCTTATGAAATCATATCCCTATCTATCTTATCCATCTAATGTTAGTTTATTGATCACTACTATTAATATTTTCTTTTCCTACTTTAAGAATTCCATTCTGTCTGAAAAGACTATTTTCCTGAATATTTTCCTCAATAAGAACATGTGACTGATACATTCTTTACGCCTTTGTAGAGCCACATTTACCTGACAGGTAAATGCTATCTTGGATGGATACAGGATTCTCAGTTTGGACATTTTTTCCCTCAGTGATCTACAGATATTATTCTGCCATCTTGTAAGTTTCTACACTGTGTTGCAGGTGAGAGCTCACTGAGAGTATTTAAAAAAAAAATTATTGAAGGTAGCAGTTCTTTTGGCTTGGGATGTTTCTCCTATTTTTATGAGGTTATGTCTTGGTGCGTGTCTTTTCTCATCAGTCCTGCCTGAATGTGTGGAGCCTATCTGCAGTCTCAGGTTCTTCTGTGGCTCAGGGACTTTGTTTTCTTTATTGGTTTCTTTATTACCTCTCTTCCTTCTGTTCCTTTTAATTGTCTTCTGGAACTTGTATTATTCTCATATTTAGCCTTCCAAATTCATTCTCTACGTCTTTTATAGTTTCTCTGCATCACTTTAGTATTTGATAATATCATACTTTTCCAATTGACCAATTAAAACACTGATTTTATTTGAAAAAACATTTTTTTAATTCTAAAAATTCTATACTTTGTGCTGGTTTCGAATCTTCTTAATGTTCTTGCTGTTTCTTTTCAGGCTTTGTCCTGAAAAGACATGTGAGAGCTTGTTCTGAGAGCATAGCTGCTTCTTTTCCTCCCTGCTGTCTGCCCCCACTTTGGTACATTGACTTTGCTCATGATGGCTCAGCTCTAGCATCTGGGGCGTGCCACCTCAGCAGTCCTGTGGAGGCTGAACTCTCTATTCTTGTGGTGGGCTGTCCCTGCAGCAAGAGGCCTTCAGCCTCCTTGGGAGTTGCCATACAGAAACTGCTCTCTGGTCTCCTCACATTCTCCTAGGCTTAGAAGTAGAGAAAATTCAAGCCACTTTCTTTATCCCCTGGTCAGCTCTTTGAGGAGCAGGGAGGTGAAGCACAGGTAAGGGAGGAACATTGCCCTTTCACTGGGAGAGAGTGAGGGTAGGGAGGGTCCACAGGTCCTACCCTTCCTAAAAAGTTCCAGTCTCACTGCCTGGGGAGAAATTGCGCTACCATCTCTCTCTTACTCAGGATTCCACAGAGCTCGGACCTCACGTGCATCCCTGTGGGCTTGTCTGTCTGCTGCTCACAGCCACTGACTGTGACTGAGGAGAAGCGGATAGGACAGCTGGAGTTAAGGTGGCCAGGACAGACTTACTCAAGCTGCCATCTTAGAATCCCCTCCGTTATTTTTGCTTCAGCTTTTTATCCTTGAACTGATGTGTCCCCCCTGTAAGATTGGACATAGCTAAAACATCTGCATGCATATTAAAAAGAATGAAGTCCTTTCACTTGCAGCAATATGGATGGAACTGGAGACCATTGTTTTAAGTGAAGTAAGCCAAGTACAGAAAGACAAATATCACATGTTCTCATTCACATGTGGAAGCTAAAAAAGTGGATCTCATGAAGATGGAGAATAGACTGGTGGTTATTAGAGGCCACAAAGTATTTAGGGGGAAAGAAGAAAGGAAAAAAGAATATAAATGTACTTATTACCACCGAACTATACACTTAAAATGGCAAAGATGATAAATTATATATGTATTTTTACCTCAATAAAAAATAAAAAAAACCCTACATGCCAAAGTATGAATTTTTTCAAGTTCAAGTTACAAACTAACCATGTTTATATTTGTTAAGTGTAAAAGTCTAATTTTTAATGGATAAGTCAAGTAAAGAGATGCATGCATTTGTAAGCCTGTAGCTCAGAGAAACATCAGGTCTTGCATATGCATTTGGGGGCGATCAAAATAAAGACAATCTTTAAATCCTTGGGATGGATTAAACCAATCACTATAGGTATATATTGAGAATCTTTTATGGAATAAAAATTATTGCAGGCATGGCATACATACTAATGAATAAGATAGATTTGTGTAAGTTTTATTACAGTGGGAAGTGGTTGATGGTGTAAAGAATGGCCAAAAATTGAATTCTGAATACATAGATATAGATGTCTGGCTGAGGAAGAGTACCCAGGGTAGGAGAATAAGAAAATCCAAATCCTCTAAAAGAGGAGGCTTTCAAGAAGGAGGGCATTGTTAACTGTTACTTAGTGCTAAGTAGTCAAGTAAGCTCAACACAAGAAAGAGCCCATCAGCTTGGTAATGCAGAGGTTGTTGCTCTGAGAAAACTCTAGAGGTGGTGTTGGTGGGGCAGCTGGAGGGAACAGGGCATGGAATGAATAAGCAGTGAAGGTCAGAGACACTGAGTGTAGACATCTAGGCTTTTTTTAAACTAAAGGATTATTGGAAGCAGCCTCTCCAATTTGGGGGACAAGTGGTGTGATCATCCTGCATAAAATGTCATTTAGGAAATTTTCAACTCTACTTTTTTAGTGAGAAAGGACAAATGAGAAACAAAGAGACTCTTGTTTTAAAGGAGATACATTAAAGACTTATCATAACATTTACAGAATTTTGGAGGCTTTCCAGATAAAGAAGGATAGGATTTGGTCACATTCCATTAGAGAGTTTTTATGGTGTTGCAAAAATTATGATTCATCAATTATGTCTCTCTAAACTGTAGTGATATGGACACGTTTATTATAACAATTCCTGATTATTTAAGACAGACTTAACAGATTCACATTTATAAATACTCAGCATCTAAGAGTGTTGCATCCATGTTTTGGATAATTGCAGTGTTCTATAGCATTTTCTCTGTGAGGCACTTTAGATTGAATGCTGTTAATGTATTAAAGACTTCTTTTGCTTAATGGTATAATATGTAGTATTAGATTGCCAAGTAGGAGTTGGAGTGCACTCAACCAATCCATAATTTTCCCCAATGCTTGGATAATTATAGTAAACGTGCCTTGCTACTGAAGCACTATGCAAGCCATTGCAGTTTTCTTACTTAATTTTGACAATTTCTATTTTTATTGAATGATATGTACCTTTGGCTTAAAACAGTGCTTAAATTGGAGTGACAGTAGGTAGCTAGTTCTATATTGTATGTGGCTTAAAATAACAAAATTGGGATGTGATTAATATACTAGACAGGGAAAAGTCATTATTTTTTGGAGGAAAGTACATATAGAGATATGTTGCCAAAGTTAAAATCGAAGCTATAGTATTTTATATTGGACTTGCACTTAAGTTATATGTTTTAAATGTTATGGTCTTCATATAATTGCCATGTTCATTTTCTCCTTGAGTGAAAAGCTACAAAATGTATATTGTCTTTTTTTCTAAGTGAGGTAGTATTCATATTATGTGTGTTGGGATAAACTACAGTCGCTTTGCTCAAGGAATTAATAGCAATGAATTTTCAAAATTCTTGATCCTAATACTACCTGTATATTTGCAGGGCAAATGGAGCCAGAACAAATAAGAAAAGTTTGGGTTCCTCTTTAATTTTAACCTTTTAAATAAGATAGCACATGAATTTTAGACTTTCAACTTGTTTTTATCAATTGAAAAAAAAAATACAACTCCTGGTCTACATATTCACTGTGCTTCCTAAATTCATTTGTATGGTATTATTTGGAGTTGAGAATGGTTTTGTCTGAAAGAATGGGTTAGCTAGAGTAGTTTAGATTCTAGGCCAGCTCACAAAAGTCCAATGAACTTATATAGTGATATTTCCTTCCCTTGTAAAATATTAATATAACCACACTAGGGTAAAAAACTCAGTATGTAATATGGCTCCTAATGTCACAGATCATACAATCTGATTGGAAAATAATGACCCATATATAAATGTACCATAAACAATGCAAGGGCTAAATGGGATGCATTTTGAAATTATGTCTTGTAGCTTGAACAGAGAGAGCAATATGGATCATCGGGTTTAGAATGAATTTTGGGAGAAGGTACACTTTGAAATCAACTTTAGAATAATAGGCAAAATTCAGACAGACAGGAGGAATGGCGAGTGTTACAAGTGAGTGAACAGAAAGAGACATGAGCAAAAGAACATCAGTGGGAAGTCTAACTTGGGAGGTTTCTGAGTAATATTTGTAGGTTAAACTATGAGAAAGTATAATTGCAGAGAGTAGAAAAGATCAGTGACTTCCGTCCTCTGACAACCTACCCACTCCCAGTGAATGAACAGTGGCACTCTTATTTCGCTAGGCCTGTATTTGTTGTGTCCTCACCTGTGTCAGGCAGAACCCCCACCTGAAATCAGGTGCTGACTCTTTCCTCAGAAGACCTGCAATGGACCTATTAACAAATACTTGGCCTTGAGAATAGCCCTAACCTACATCTCAACTGTCCAATAAGCTTAACACTAAGACGACCAGAATGCCTGCTTTCCAGGAGCAATAGTCTGGCTTACCTTTACAAATTATGAATTTTTTCATTGTTTATTTGCTTGTTTCAATGTAGATCTCTGTATAAAACAAAATGGCCACGTGATCTTTTCTGAAAAATTAGAGATAAATACAGTAGCATCAAGACACTAGGAGAAGACAGTGAACTTTCATTTGTCCTTCTTTAGCTAACAACATCACTTGTGTTAAGATATGTAGCTGCATTGACAGTTGCACCACTCAGTTATCTGGGGAATCATAGCTGATCTGTCTAAGTGATCATTAGCTTATTGCACTAGCTTATTTTATGACATTAAGGTACCCTTCTGCTTACAGTCAGTGCAGTCCTTCTATGGATGTATGTGATGATTTATCTCCCCAGGAACATTTTCTTCATTTCTTTGCAGACTTGAATTCTTAATAATCCCAACCAGATGGACATCTGCCTCCTTCTCTAAATAGTAATGCTCTGGAGTTTGCCTATCTTGAGATTTTTTTAAACATTTGTGATGAACTCTTTAATGAGCAGGAGCAAAGGGATCCTGGAGTTCAGCTTGTTAATTAGCAGTACAGCTTCTGGCTAGTGTTAGGTCGAGAATAATTGATTAATATTTCAATGCTATACCATACTCATGTTCTCACACAAAGGTATTTATGGTAATCTTACTGCAAAGAGGCTTTTCAAAAAATGCTCTCTAAATTGGATCTGCTTATAGAGCAAATCAGTAAGGTAGGTACTTACATTTTATTCAAGTGAAAGATTAAGAGGATTGGTCTTATTCTAATCATAGTTTCTTGCTAAAGTATTTGAAAATTTAATAACACACAAGATTTTCTCCATCATTCTGGGTATCTCTATCATAGCAATTTAAATGAAACTAGATTATGAATGATACAGGTATACCACATACAAGGACATTGCCAAACATTAGCAAATAAATACTTGGTTATAAATTTAAATTGATCACTAAGTTGCTTACAGTCATAGACCCATGGAGATTTGCTTGGCAACTAAGTGCAGTGAAAAAATTTTGACTAGAAGTCAGAAGACATGAATTCTATTATTAATTCTGGCACTATCTAACTATGCAACCTTTGGCAAAGAATTTCTTCACTTCTCTCATCTGTAAAATGATGTAATTGGTCTCTAATCTCTAAGGTGATTTGCACCTCTAAAATTCCTTGAGTTTTTTTCTTTCTGTTTCCTCTCCCTTATATGGCCTTTCCAGTGACTCCAATGGGCAAGTACAATATGGTCTGGTCTTCTTATTTCAATCTATCATACCAGAATTTACCTCATATTATTAATTGCATTTTGAAATGCTTTTTATACCAGAATATAGTTACCTGGACATTCCTATATTAACTTTTTAACTGTACTTGAAGAATAATAGCCTTTGTTAACCTTTACAAGAATTTCTCATAAAACAAATAAGCATTTGGAATTTTCCATTCATCTCTGTAGGTAAACTATGCTTAAATTCTGAAGAAATTTTTCAGTTGTTTTAGGGCTTGAGAGGTGCTGGAAGGAGTAATCAGATACTGTGTCTTCTCCTTCTATGTACTCTGTCCTTCATTTTGACTTAAACATGATCGTCAGCAATTTTGATAAAGAAATAAATGGCATGCTTATCAAATATGGCCATGATATATGCTTGGTGAAAGGACACAAACAATACATTTGAGAATTGTATTTCCAGGAATTGACAACAGGATATAAAATATGGGGAAAAAAATATGTCAATGCCAACATTCTGATAAAACAAAAATATCAGCAGGACATACTCAGTATTATGAAGACTTAATTTTTTAAAAAATTCGTAGGGATAAACAATAATATTTCTTAATTATCCACAAAATGGGCTACGTTAACATAAGTAGAATATTTTGATGTCAAAGGGGATATTCTTACCTGTGCCACATCTGGAGAACTGAATTTAATTCTTCAGCTTTGTAAAGACAGAGTTAAACTTTCATATACTTTCATAGCTAAGAAGAGACGTTCTCAACCCTGGCTGCCCTTCAAAATTACCTCTGAAGCTCTCTAAAGTAAACATGGCAGAACTCTGCTACGTGAGATTTTACTAGCAGGTCTGGAGTATAAACCAAAGAGCTGTATTATTTTTATGCTAATTAGTAGCCAGGATTAAGAACCACTGATATAGTGGGAAGGCTTTGCTGTCCAAGGAACCTAGATAGGAATACAAGTTAATTACTTTGGCCTTATACAATAATACAAATTATAAGAACTGCCAAATAAACAAGGATTTCATTGTAGATTTTGTCTTTATCAAATGAATTTAACGGAACAAGTGACAATTAAAGTTTGAATGGAAGAGCCTGCCATTGTTCCACATCTGGTTGTTGCTGTTTACACTCCTTTGTTGAGCCTACATCTTTGTAAGCTTTTTAGCAGGTGTGTATTGGACATTTCTGTTTCATGGTTAGGACAAAATCAGGCCATGGTTACTGACAACTGACTTGTCTTTTTCCATGGCTTTATCTACTGCCTCGTCTTGATTTATAAACAAAACCTGGAAAAGCTACAAAAATAAGTGTTTTGTGGTTTATCTAGAAATAATATGGAAAATATTGCTGTGATTTTTGGTGAAGAAAATAAATTTTGTATAGTTTATTTCAATCTAAATAAAATGTGAATTTTGTTTAAAAAAAAAGAAAGAACTACCAAATATTGAATAGTTTCAATGTGTTAAGTTGAATGCAATATGTTATTTCATTAATCATTACAGTAATCCTCTTTTGTAAAGAAAGACTGACTGTCACTGTTGCAAAATAATTTTCCCCAAATAGCATATTTAAAAAGTGGTTTTCTTGGTTTCAAAGATCCTTCTCTCATTTCAATCATTGCATTATACTATTGAAAAATCTACTAGTAGAACTGGAATGATGGAAGGAATCCCAGCTCTAAGAGACATTGAAATCAGGCTTGGAGTAGGAACTTCTAACCAGGGGGCCAGAAAGGGCACTGGAGCCTTTCAGGGCATTGGTAGTCAGAAGGAGTCACAGTTACAGCCAGAGAGCTATGCTGGGACCCAGCGTGGTGAGGGCAGAGCTGGAGAGGACCTTCTGCCAGCAGATGACACCAGCTTATCCTTGTAGCAGAAGCCTCATTAGGAAAAAAGAAAAGTGTAAAGGGGAATTATTTTCTCAGTTTGCCTATTGTGGGCACCAGAATCCAAACTGCAGTCACCAGCTAGAATTATCTGTGATGAGGTGTCTAGTTCTTCCTACAGTATCTGAGTGGTTCCAGCCTGGCTTTTCTTATGTATGTCTCAGGATGATGTGGTTTTAAATCAGATGTGTTGGGATTTCTGTTTCCCACATCATGGCTCATACTATTAATTAAAGGTGTTTTCTCTGCTTAGTAACTCTGTGTGTGTGCGTGTGCACACATGCACAATACCGCACACCCTCTTCTTTGCAAACTGTTGTGGCCATGAAAACGGTCTTTGTTTTTAAAGCATTTCAGGTGGAGAGACTTGTCCTGAAATGAAAACAGTTCCCCATATGGCAGCACAGCATTCTTCAAATCAGTGGAAACAGTAAATCAATTTACCGTGGTGAAAGCCAGTCTGGTGCAACGGTGACCGTGTTGCTATTAGAGCCAGAATGGGACTTGGAAGTGATGGTGAGTTAGCAAAGCAGTTCTAAGTCACATTATTAATCAGGACAGTCTCAGATGTTGTTGCTGTAGGGCTGACTAGTTATCTCAGTTTAATTTGTTATCACAAGAATTATTAAGAAGGAAGAGCCTCTGTGGGGGTTTTTTGTACACATATTCAACATTCAAATGGATATTATCTCCATAAAGACACAGTTGAACTTGCCAGGACCAAGGAACTATAAGCTTCAATTTGATCCATGAGATTATGGACTCACTGGAATCTTGATTTCTCCACTTTCATGCAATACCCAGGAAATAAGAGTGACACAGGAGACATAAAAATCACACAGAAGATGGATCCCTTTTTCTCAAAGCTTTGTTCACTTCAGGAATTGTATTACCACAATTCCTTTTATTGATTAATTAATAAGGTAATTACATTTTGGAGAAAATACTCAAAGTATATTTTAAGAAAGTGAAACATTTTGATCTGTAAGTGTTAACAGAGTGGTGGAAAATTACTTCATAGAAAGCAAACAAGAGAATGGGCACAAATGATTGTGCATGTATTTCTTTGCAAGTAGCAAAATTAATCTTAGAGGTCTGGTATTATACTACAGCTATTTCAAAGGGAAACTCTGATAAAATTAAAACATATGTATAAAGACACACCAGATGGAAATGTCCATTACTGTGGCATTTGAAATATAAGATTTATGATTCTCAAAATGCTGCTGAAGCTGACCAAATACACTGATGCATTGTGTGCAGGTCGTTATGTTAATGTCGGGGCTCACTAAGAGATTCTAATGCCAGGGCCTTGATTATGCCCTCGATGAGCTTAGTGACTTTTGTGGCAAACTCAATTCATATTTGAAAGCTATGTTTTCCTCAATAAATTCATGTCATTAAGAATACAGAGGCCATAAAAATGATGATTGATTCTTCTTTTGTGCACAATGTGCTATTGATTTTTCTTTGTTGGCATATATTAACTTACTCTTTTAACTTCCCAAGACAAAACAAGCTAACTCACCTTCTTTTTTCACTAGTACCATAGTAGAATGATGGCAGATTTTTTCTTTATGTATTACTACAATAATTTTATTAAATAGCCACAAATTACTAATAAAAATACTTAAATTACTAAGATTAGTGGTCAGTACAATTTTTACATATAGCAAATTCTGGGGAAGATAAAAGGTAAGAATGGTAATCTAAATTGTGTGTGTTCATGTGCATGTGTATTTATATATAAGGAGAAAAAAATATCTTAGGCCTAATGAAGTTTTGAATACTTCTTAATATGAAAGTTGTGCTTTGGAATTGGTTAAGAGAATATTAGGGCAAAAAATAAATAGAGATGGATTGTTTTATATAGAGCACAAACATCTTATTGCTTAAAGGATTACTCATATTGTGTTTTTAACTTTTAGACAAATTATTGTTACCATTGAAATAGGAAGTGTATTCTTAAAAAATCAAAGTTATATAATTAAAATGTCTTGTTATTCTTAGACCCTTTAGCAAGTAAAATTATATAACTGGTTAGGTATATTAAATTATACTTTTATAAAGTATACCTTTCAGATATTTATAACCCAACATGATGGTTTCCTAGTGGTCTTTAATCATTCTAATATTAAATATAAGGTATTAGGGATTCTAGAATAATAATGAAAATTACAGTGTTTTCAGTGCCACCCCATTGCTGACTTCTTGTGACAGTATTATCATTGTAGTCTATGTAGTCTAGATACTCTCCTGGAGTATCTAGTATATGATCCCCATACAAGTATTTTGTAACCTTGATTGCTTTTGCATAGAAGATTATTTTTATTTTTAAATTCTTTATAAAATATGATTTCATTTTAGAATATGAAGGGTGTAATATCATAACATATTTGTTTTCTTCCTTTTAATTTTATTTGAGGCAATTATTTGTCAAGTACAAGATATGAAAATATTGGATAAATTTTAGTCAACCTCATGCTTCTAAAGATTCACTATTTCTCTCCATCTTCCCCACCTCGTTTGTATTTCCAATGAAGTGTTCCTCCTTAGGACATACATATTATCATAAGGCTTATTGCTGGTGTTGATTTCCTCTTCTTTATCCTTCGTGTAGCACTTGATGCATGTTTGCCATTGCTGAAACCTTTACATCCTAATCCAACATCATTTTCATTAGTTCTGAATGAGGAAGGTTTTTTGTGCTAAATTTCAGAACTTTTACCACACAAGTTTTTCTGAGATTCCCATGTTTCATCTAAAGTTTTCCTCAATTCTATTTTCCTCTTTTCTGTATCAAGAAAGCATGAAGGTAATCTTTCTCTTCTTCCCCAATTCCTTTTATATTTCCAGATCTACAGATGATGTGCTTTCTGGCCAAATCTCTATATCCTTATAACTACCATTAGAAGGTTGTGTCTTATGTCCTCCTAATAACTGGGTGTGATACCAACTTTGGCTACCAGTAGTTATATTTTTATTAATTTCCTGAATTCCTACAGAGTAATAAGTTGAACACTTAAAATATGCCTGGCACCGTGGTAAGTGCTTCAGGTCAGATGACATCTCTGGACCAGGCAACTGTAACAAAAGTAACAGGACAAGTGTTAATACAATAGTGCCCCCATGGTAAGGAAGTGAGGGGAAATCTCCAAGAGATGGGAAATTTAAACATATAATCCTGGAAATATATAATACAGATATTTTCCCTTGACTCATTAACAGAGTGTGAAACTATTAGTTAATGTATTATTTAATTTTATTTATTGTTTATTTTAACCAATTTTATTTTGCTGACTATGCATTATTAGAAGAATATCTAAAAATAGAGAAAGGATCAAGATTTTCCTGCTCTCTAAACACAATGATAGATTTGTTGTCTCTCTGGTAGAGCTCAGCAACTGCCATGATCTGTTCCAGATTCATTTCCCAAATCTGAACTTCTAGCACAAATTTCTCCTAGGTTGTAGATACACATATTCTGATGTTCATTTGCTCCCTCGTGTTGCACATCAAACTGGTCAATAAATTCTATTTTCTGAAAATCTCTCTTCTCACTCTCACCTCTGACCTCATTCCCAGTGTTGTATTAAACAACTTAATAAAATTTTGTCTGCACTGTTGTAATGGTTTTCCAATTGCTGTCCCAGGCCCCAGTCTTGTATTCCCCTACTTCACCTTATATGTTGAGAAATCTTTATCAAGACAAAAATTATCATACTGGCCTTTACATAAATCCTTTCATCAATGTTCTTTGCATGCAGGCTAAAATCCAAAATTCCTTTAGTCCACCATAATTTCACCCTCAAACATCTCTCCAGTTTTGCCTATTGCTTTGATCTAGTTTATAGATCCATCTATACTGGATTCATATGAAAGCACCCGAATAGCCAAACTGTTCTTAAACAAAAAGAACAAATCTGGAGGCATCACATTGCCAAACTTCAAACTATAACCCAAACAGCATGGTATTGGCAAGAAAAAAAAATAGAGATGGAACGGAACAGAGAACCCAGATATAAAACCATCCACATACAGCCAACTTATCACTGACAAAGCAGACAACAATATACACTGGGGAAAAGAAGCCCTTTTCAATAAATGGTGCTGGGAAAATTGGATAGCCACATGTAGAAGATTGATAGAGCATCCATATCTCTCACCACTCACAAAACTTAATTCATGAAAATGACAGATTTAAATCTAAGACATGAAACCATAAGAATTCTAGGAAAATATGTTGGAAAAACTCTTCTAGATATTAGCCTAGGCAAACAATTTATGAGGAAGACCCCAAGGCCAATCACAGCAAAAACCAAAATAAATAAATGGAATTTGATTAAATTAAAATGCTTCTGCACAGCCAAGGAAACAATCAACAGAGAAAATAGACAACTTACAGAATAAGAGGTAATATTTGTATGCTATTATATGATAAAGGGCTGATAACCAGAATCTACAGAGAACTCAAGCAAATCAGCAAGAAAAAAAATCAAACAACCCCATTAAAAAGTAGGCAAAAGACATGAACAGAAGCTTTTCAAAAGAAGATAGACTAATGGCCAATAGCAATATGAAAAAATGCTCAACATCACTAATCATCAGAGAAATGCAAATTAAAATCACATTGAGATATCACCTTACGCCAGTGAGAATGACTTTTATCAAAAATTCCCAAAACAATAGATGCTAGTGGGGATGCCGACAGAAAAGAACACTTATGGACTCTTGGTGATACTCCAAGCTAGTGCAAGCTGTATGGAAAATAATATGGAGCTTCCTCAAAGATGTAAAAGTAGACCTACCATTTGATTCATCAATGCCATGACTGGATATTTACCCAAAGGAAAAAAGTCATTTTATCAAAAAGACACTTGCACTGGAATGTTTATTGCAGCACAATTCATAATTGCAAAGATGTGGAATCAACCAGAGTACCTATTGATTAATAAAACGTGTATATGTATGCCATGAAGTACTACTCAGCCATAAAAAATGAATTAATACCTTTTGCAACACTCTGGATGGAACTATAGATCATCCTCCTAAGTGAAGTATTGCAAAAATTGAAAAACAAACAACACATGTACTCACTATTAAATAGAGACTAACCAATCAGCACTCATGTGCACACATGGAGGTAAAATTCAATGAAAATCATTCAGGTGGGAGGGGGAATGTGGGGATTGGTGAAATCGCACCTAATGGGTACAATGTACAGTACCTGGGGGATGGGCACACTTATAACTTTTACTCAAGCAGTGCAAAAGCAATCCATGTAACCAAAACATTTGTACTCCTGTAATATTCTGAAATAAAACAACAAAAATAGTAGACATAACATATGATCCAGCAATCCCATTACTGGGTATCTCCCCAAAGGAAAAGAAATTATTTTGCCAAAAAGACACCTGAACCCAAATGTTTATTGCAGCACAATTCACAGTTGCAAAGATGTGGAATCAACCCAAAGCCCCATCAACCCATGAACAGATTAACATAAGGTAGTATATGTATACCATGGAGTACCTCTCAGACATATAAAAAAGGATGAATTAATGCCTTTTGAAACAATTTGGATAGAACTAAAGACCATTATTCTAAATGAAGTGTCTAAAGAATGGAAAAACAACTACCGCAAGAACTAACAGATGAGCATATGTGTGCAGAGGGAAGTAAAATTCAGTAGAAATCAAGCAAGGAGGCAAGGAGGAGGGAATGGGCAAAAACCTGCCTAACAGGTACAATAAACACTATTTGGATGATGGGAACACTTATAGTCATGACTGAAGCATTAAAACTGTGATCCATGTAACCAAAAACATTTATACCCCTGTAATATTTTGAAATTAAAGGAATAAAATAATAAATAAAGCTTCTCTGCTGTTGACATAACTGCTCTCTTTTCTTTAAAAATGATTCTTACTCTTTTTCTGATGAGATAAACAAACATTTTAAAGACTGTGCTACTAACAAGAGCTATGATATAATATGTTGATATAGTGATATATAATAATATCTCATATACATAAGACTTTATAATTATCTCCATTTTTGCTACTGAAGAGTCTGAAGTGTAGAGAAGTTGAGTAACCCATCCAAGGTGAGAGGCTGGGAGTGGGTCAGAGCTGGTATGCGTAATACAGGCAATGTGCACTGTTATTGCTGAATGAATTGTCCACATTATTTGGTTCAAAGATGTTAAGAATTTAAAATGAACAGCCTAGGCTCCTATGAAATTAATAAACTGAATATAAACCAAATGTGAGGAATTGCTTAAAGAAGTGTTTATTATTACTTATGTGGTTGTTTGGGTTTTAATTTTCAGCTTAGATACTGACACACCTTGTGGCTTAATTTAAAATAAACAGAATAATAGACTTTGTCCCATAGGCAATGCATGATAACATGGGAGTATTTGACAGAGTGCAGAGACACAACTCTGATAAAGAAACAATAAAGAATTACTATCTTAATCATCTTGTTTATCAGAACAGAGGCTCCAAGCACAAGATATTGTGGACCATGGATTACTCTCCTAGAGGGGAGGGTTCCAACTAAAATAGCCACATAGTAGTTCTAGAGTAGTTTTAGAAATGAGGACAGTTATTTTGTCATATGAAAAAGGTAGGAGTCTGTCTTTTAGAGAAAAAACGATGCTATGACAGTGTTTCTGTTTTACCAAGCAAATAGGCAAATTGTGATTGTTGACTTTTGGCTCAGTTGTATTGGTCATAATTTCACTTTAATTTTTGAGATAGAAAAATGGGAAAATGATTTTTTTTTGTTGTTTCTGGTAAGTAGTTTCCTAGAATACTGTGAAAGAAGTTTTGAGTAAGACATACTTGCAAAAGAACTTTATTTCATGTACATATTATCTTGCTCTAAAATTCATAGTGTTTTCCTGAAACCTATTATAATAGAAAAAGATTGCTTTTTTACTTTTGGAAGAACACTAAATTGCAACTTTTGAGTTTTTTTTAAATTCAAATAGCACCTTTATCCAGTAGAAAATTATTTCTTATTGTATTTATGCCATTCCTAGGATATAAAGGATCACCATAATACATTTGACAGAAATAAATAGCTAGAACTATGAATGCTATTTTTTTTTTTTATTGATTCCTTCTAAGCATAGGCATTGCAGCCTTCTGGCTAGACTTGCAATGCTCTCCTTTCAAGTCAATACATAACTCTTCAGATCTACTTTCTCCGATAAAATGGTCAATGTTTTGTTGAGTAGACTGAGTTTTGAAGACAGAGAGGCAATACAGCATTTCAATTGGAATTCTTTTGACTGGAGGATTGGGTGATTAAGCTGGTCACTTGTGGAAATATATTGATTTCATGATATATTTTCAGGAACCGATTTTTCTTTTCTGAAACACTGTGGCATGATGTGCTATTTAGAATTTCTTCTCTTCCCAGAGGGACATGGCACAGCTTTCAACAACTAAAATGAAGATATAAATGGAAAAAAGGAGTATTGTCATTGTTATATTCAACCTCCTAAATATTAACAGAGAATCCTCAAATATGAATTTGTGCTTTCCTTGATTGTTAAAGACATATGTAATAAGCACATTTCATCTTATTATGCATTTCCCATACTACCCAGAAAAGCATACTATGATATATTAAATTCTTAAATTATAGCCAACACATTTAAATGTATAAAATGCTTAGCTTTGTACTTGGCATAGAATATTGCTTACATTTTAGATTTGTTTTTTTTCTTGTCCCTTTTCTTCTAGATTTCTTTGCTACACAGAAGAAAATTTGAAAATTATTCTTTAAAATGGACTATTTTAAATGAATAGTCTCATGGCCTCTGTTTGAATACTTACTTTGGAAAGAAACTAACATTTTTTGAGCATGTGTTATATGCCAGAGACTTTCAAATATTACATTTCATATACAAGTCACAAGAATTTTTTGAAGTGGAAATTATTACCCTTTTCCAAACGAGAAAAACGAGACTCAGAAATGTTACATATCTGAGCCATCCAGGTAATAAGCAATGTAATGAAATGAAACCCAGTTCTTTAAAATCGAGGACAAATTTTCATTTCAGATGTCAGTGTGTCAGACTAGATAGTCTTATCTCTGAGCTATTGTCCATATTTTAGAAAATATGAGAACTTGAAAAAGAAACTAGAAAGAAATTATTCAGATGATAATAGCTATCAATACATTTAAATCTTATACTTACACTAATACAATATACGTTCTTATGCTTTCAGTTTTTCTTCCTTGATGACTCTTTTTATGTGTACTGCATTCTTTTAAAGCAGTGTCTGTGAGACTTTTCTAAGATAAGTGACATACTAGCAAAATATGGCATATCCCTTATAGGTACATTGTATACCCAGTCTAAGCTCCTTCTTCTTTACCTTTATTTAATGGAGATTAGACATTTAAAATGACTTTCCCTGCTTCCTCTGTAGCTAGAGATGGCCTAATGGCACAGATCTGGAAAATGAGATTATAGAAAGAAGTCCCTGAAGAAAATTCCCTTTTTATCTTTGTCTTTTCTCTTTCTTCTGTCTGAAAAACAGATTTTATAACTGGAATCAATCTCATTTTTAAACCACATAAAAAAATTGAATCAGAAGACAGAGTCTGGAATACCGACACTTCCTGGAGCAGTTACACCAGCTCTGGGTTACTCAACCCTGGATTTGATATTGCTTAAGAAAATACACTTACTTTTTGGAAAGCCTATGTTTATATGGCTTTTTGTTACTTTCAGCTTAACATATTTCTAACTCGAGTAAAAGTAAATTTTAAATCTCTACAATGACTTTAAAGTGAACCATAATAAAATAAGACTTAAAATCCGAGAAAGCATGATTAGGCTAGAATGATTTAGCTAAAATACATCTTTCTCACCTTCACTTTCTGCTTTCACCAATCCATGCCTTCATGTCCTCCAATTTATATTCCACTAAATTGAATAATGGACTTTGCAACCACAAAAATTAGTTCCATGTTGAATTATTGAAGCTAGTAATGAGATTATTACCCAAAGTATTTTCCGTGATGTCTTGTGTTTTTGCTATCTTCATGATATGAATTTTGTCCAGTGTTTGTAGTACCCAAATTAAATTAGGAAATAGAAAGTGTTATATGATTCTCAGAATATAGAAGATGAACACAAAATCATTATTTAGGAAAAGTGCAACTATTCTTGGTGAACATACTAGATAACGCTTTTTTTTTTTTCCGGTCTGTGAGTCATAATAAAGAGCAAAGAGTTTATATTAAGATATTGAAACCACTTCTTCAACACTGAGGATGATATCATTAAATTGCTATTGAATTATTATATGTTTAACAAGCACAATCAGTAAAAAACAAGCAATGGAGACCAAAACAATGTAGACCAGTAGGAATGGACAATCTGCGAGTCCTCCAGAACATCCTCCACATATTGTTTCATTCAGGTGAGTCTTTGCTACGTGTGAAGCACACTTCCATTGTGGGTTTCTGGGTGGGGGTGGGGAGACAGCATGAATATATTCTGCAGTAGAATGTTTAGTTTACATTTAAAGAATTTTCAAGAAGAATAAACAGTTCTTTGAATGAATCAAATCAACAAATTACCAAGCCCTTATAGGGGGCTGGTCACTTAAGATTGTGAACCACAGGATAGAACTGAATAAATGTTTCTTATTTGTTTGAACTTCCTACCTTACCTCCAGTGAGGTCTTTGATTTCTGACTGACTTTAGGAAGCTGTGTCTGTCTTAGAGAAGAAAGTACAAGGTGTCTTGACTTTTCCCTGAGTATTTCCTTGTCTGCTTTCTCTAGCTTTTTTAATTTTGCCCTCCCCTACTCCCTTCCCTCTGTCTCCTCTATCCACCGCTTTTCCATCCTTCTTTTTTTCTACATGATCAGGATTTGTTCATTCTTATTTTTATTGTTCTTTTTTCCTTCTTAAATATGCATGGGATTCAGGTTTGGATAATTAATCTCTCTGTATTTTGTGTAATTTAACATTGTTTAAAAAATATGAAAGATAGAGCCAACTCTTATGGATAGAATAAATGATTACTAGGAGATACACCAGCATCAATATGGTTATTCTTGTCTGTAAATTTCTGGACTATATTTTTTCCCAAAGAGTAACCCTATCAGATAATATGCAAACACTAGAGTAAGTAGATAACTGAGAAGGAATGATTAGATAATTAACTTTTTAAAAAAGGTGCAGGATGGCAGCTTTAAAGTGTACAAATATAATCCCCCATCTTGACAACAGCTAGGTTAATCATTCACTACTTTCTAGTATAGAAGTAATTTTTTTACATCATTTTCACCTCTTGCTCATAAATTGCAAAAAGATGGGAGGGTCATGGTTCATCTAACAGTTTTTCTTTCCATTATAGCAATTTTAAGGCAAATCAAAAGTAAGGCTAGACAAGCTGTCAGGGACCTTTTAAATATCCTCTTTACTTTCAAATACAATCTGAGACTCCAACCACAAAGCCTGATGTTTGGAAAACAATTGGATCAGGTGTGTGGAGACATTTGGAAGATTAAATTAGATGAGAATACTTATTAATGTTGGACCGATGGTTTGGGGTTAGGATAGGATTTCATTAGATGAAGATAAGGTCAGTTATAGAGCAAAAAGAGAGCTAAAATGTAATGTTATGCTTGTAAACTTGCCTGATAAACAATTGGGAGTTAAATAATATCTAAAAAAAAGAATTCAGTTGGCATTTTGTTAGGCATCTAAACAAACAATAAACTCCATGTAGGTTTTCTTTCCTCTGCCTAAGAGTCACTTGGAGAAGTGTGCTGAGTGGAGAACAAGCTGGGAGAGCATATTTGGAAAGTGAAAATTGAAATTGTTATCTATTTCCACTATTGCGAAGTTATAAGAAGATTTGTTGTTTGGTTAGGAACAATCAGAAAAATGACAGTGACATTTTTATGTTTCATCAATGTTAAGCGACATTGAGATACTTTTTGGAGTAATGATATTTTGAAAATAAAAAGCAAAAAAGAGATTCCACAAATGCAATAAATGGTGTGAAGATTATTTCCTCCTCCAAATGTTGGGGATGATTATATGACAATGGAGAATTGAGGTTAACTTCTTTACTATAACTGTGTCAATTAAAGGTACTTGTTTTTATTTCTCCCATGTGCCTACTGATATTTTTATGCCTTCTAATTCATAACCGTTGTGGAACTGAGATCACTATTTTTCCTCAATTGTTCTTATCACAACTTAATAATATGTATATTGCTTTAGAATATTTTTTGTAGTACCAAATTTTTAGCAGACGAAGTTAGAGAATTTTAAATAGAAGGTAAATTGGTAGGATGTTTAAAAATAAGGCCCATTGAGGAAAATATAAATTAGAAGATTTAACTTTCCAAATTGATACTCAATTATTAATCTAGTAGGTTCATAGGCAGGAGTTTTATTATATTTTTATTAATCAAACAGCATATTTACTTCATAAATGTTTCCTGAGAAAACTCAATAATATTAGAATGTCCACGGAGAACAATTGATTAGGTAGCTGTAAATGATGATGCCAAATGACAAGACAACAAAAGTATATTACTGTATAGGGGGTGTGAGAAGCTAGTCACGGAGTGAACACATAGCTCCATTACTTACTTATAAACCTAAAGTGTTCATCCAGCCATGAAAGTGAAGTAGATACAAAACCATTTTGCTGGTTCAAATAAGAAGAAAACATAGCTTGGAAAAAATGTTCAGAATTCTTTTCACGTATGATAGTTTGCTGAGGACTCAATCATACAGAGAAATTGTGATTCTTTTATAATGCTTGCATTCATACTTTAAGCAATATTCATTTGTATATTTGTATCTTCTAAATCTCAGATTATCCAGTTCTAAAGTAGAAATGACACGTCCCTTTTCACTTGGAATCATGAAATCAAAGCAGTATCTGCAAAGGAAGTGACTTTAGCAATCACTTTGTTTATTTTTTGATCTGATGATAAAATTCTCTTTATTATGCTCCTAGCAAGGGGATACACAACTGAATTCCTACACTGACAGGAAAGGCTATTCTATCTTTGATTTCACAGGTTGACATGAGAACAACTTCTTTATTTTAATCTAACATATAATTTCATATAATTTTTTTCTGCAAAATCGAGTTTCATATCTTGGGGACATGGAGAACACATTTGGTCCTTCTTCTAGACAATAGCCCTTCATGTATTTGAAGATTATAATCTTTCACCAAACTAGCCATTTCTGATTTTCTGCAGTTTCTCAACTGTTTATATTTCAGATAATCTTATCTATATCTATTTAAAAAATCCTGCTGAAACTTTTACAGGAATTGCATAAACCTCCATATCAATTTGAGAAAATGACATCTGGATTATATTGTCTTTCAATCATGAACAAGAATGTCTCATTATTTATTTTGATTTCTTTTATCATTGTTTTCAGTTTTCAGCTTACAAATCGTACACATGTATTATTAGATTTACATCTAAGTATTTCATTTTTTGAGTGATTATAAATGGTGTTGTATTTTTAGTTTCAGTATTCATGTATTCATTCCTAGTATATAAAAGCATAGCTAATTTTTATGTGTCTTCTGCTTTTTTGAGATAAAATTTACAAAAATTGTGTACATTTAAGGTTTGAGAAATATTTTTATATACGTATACATTGTGAGATGATTATCACAATCTAGCTAATTAACATATCCATCAACTCACAGTTATTTTTGTGTGCATGTGGTGAGAACATTTAAGATCTACCTTCTTAGCAATTTTCAAGCATACAATACAGTATTATTAACTGTAGTCACCATACTATACATTAGGTCTCCAGAACTTATTCGTTCTTCAGAATGAATGTAACCTTTGACCAACATCTCTCCACTTCCCCCAGCCTTCAGGCCCTGGCACACATCATGAATTTTCTGCATAATCAAGTCATTTGCAAATAGTGACAGTTTTATTTCTTTCTTATCTATATGCTTTTTTATTTCCTCTTCTTGCTTCACTGCACTGGCTAGAACTTCCAGCCCTATGCTGAATGAGAGTGGTGAGCATGGACATATTTGCCTCATTCACAATGATGGTGGGAAAGCATTTACTCTTCCATGATTAAAAATAATGTTAGCAGTAGGTTTTTTTATAGATATTTTTTATCAGTTGAGAAAGTTTAACTCTATTCCTATTTTTCTGAGAGTTTTTATTGTGAATGGATGTTGAATTTTGTAAGTGTTTTTTCTGGATCAATTAATATATAATTATGTGATTTTGCTTCTTTAGCCTGTTCTATTATGGATTATGATTGATTTTCCAGTATTGAATCAGCCTTTTATCCCTGGAATAAACTCCTTGGTGTGTTTTTTATAAACATATTGTTAAATTCTATTTTATTAATATTTTGAAAGGATTTTTTGTGTCTATATTAATACTCACAATGTAACCAGAATCCTGTTTTGTGGGAAACCCCACATTCTATTTTAAGAGCATATTTTGAGGTAAAACATACTTTAGGTCTTAATTTATATTATATCAACATTAAAGCAAACTTGTGGAGAAATAAGGAAGTGGATTTATAGGAAAGCTATCTATTAGTAGGTATACATTAGTCATGAGTGTGTAAGTGAAAACAATTTTCCCCGATTACTTGAAAGTTGAAAAAAAGCTCAACTGTATGTATATTTCATGCTCATATGTGTGTGCTATATTTGTTTGATTTCATTGTTATTATTTTTTATATAGCACTTATAATGTGACAAGTATTGTTTATAAATATTAATTCATTAATCAAACTTATAGTCCATAACGTAGTATTGTTAATCCTGCATTTTATGTTACTAACCATATTAATAACTGGAGAGGAAAAAAACATTGAACACTAAGTGTTCACTCATCTTTTTTCTTTGCTGCCATAAAGATATTTAGATTGTTATGCTAATAGATAACAAAAATGTTTTATAGTTTCAAGAAAAGTTTTATTATTTTCCAAAGCATCAGTATATTAGTAATGTTATAACCTAGACAAATTTTCAAATAAGCTTGTATTTCCAGACAATCAAATAGCTATATTAAAGAGAGGAATCTAAGGCGAACATTCTCAGTTCATGCAATAAATATTTCTTGATCCATTTCTATTAAAGCTTTTTGGTGTCACTACAAAGAAAAGTTGGATAATAAAATTAAGGAATATGGCAGTAATAATAATTGACATAGATTTTGGAGTCATACATTATAAGCAATTGAAAATGATATTTTAAAAGAAAAACAATGAAAGTAATATTAGATATTTTGATGTCTATCATGCAAAACAAGGAGTTAACTCTTATATGTGGCCTCAGAAAGAAAAATCCTTTGTTCAGTCAATCAATGAAATTACTTAACAGTTGTTGTATGTTGTATGGTTTGGGAACAGAATTGGTGCTGTCCTTGCTTCTTACCTTCAAAATGATCCAAGTCTAGTGGGAAAGAAAGACATGCAAAAAGAAGATGCAAGATGCAATGTGGTAAGGGAATACATACAAAGTGATACATTTTGGCCAAAGGGAAGTAGTTATGAGGAATCATAATTTTTCCAAATATAACAATCTTTCAAAAATGGAGCTATGTCTATGACAAAGGAACAGACTGAGAAGTAGTAGTCCAACATTATGAAAACATTGAAAGGGAAGTTTTCTAACCATAAGTCAGATATGTTAGAGATTTTTTTCATATGCTGGCTGAGATTCAAGACTAAGAGACTTCACCTCTGTGCTCTCAAGCAAAGTGAAGATTTCATGAGGTAGATTACAAAGTCTTATGCACATTTGTCAAATCATAGAGAAAAGTTTTAGGTAAAAAGCATTTTGGCAGCACATATACTAAAATTAGAATGATACAGAGAAGATTATCATGGCCCCTGTTTAAAAAAATTTAAAAACACCAAGTGTTTATCAAAACCTTTTATGGACCTCTCCTGTGGTCTCTGTGGATAGAAATATAAAAAAAAGTCCAATGCGTAGATCATACTTTTCACAAGCTTTAAATTGCATCATATTTGGGTTAAAAACTACCCTTATTTATTTGACAAATAAATAAATTAAAAAGTATGATGCACTTTCACTGGAGACAAGATGTTTTGCCATTAGTAATATTAATAGCATTATTAATAGCTATTACTTATGGAACCCCTGGGGCACTCCATTTACACTGTACCATTCTTTGTTACTTAATGCTCATGGTGTTGCTGTTTAATACACATAGTCTCTCTTATGGGATGAACACAGTGGTAATCAGAAAAACTTAAAAAGCTGCCCAAGTTTACCCAGCTGGTAAATGGTGTAGCTAGGATTTTAAATCCAACCTAATGCTAAAACTCAGGGGAACCAGATAGTACCTTAGAGAATGATCTAAATCACAGTAAACATTTGTGTAGAATTATAGCAGACGATTCATGCATTGGTTACTGATATCAGATAATACATTTTCTCACAACTGACATTAATTACAATTTTATATATTCTAACACTGTCTAACATTTCTTAAGCCCCTAACGTGCTCCAGGCATTATTCCAGAGCACTTTAAGTGCACTAGATTACTTAGGTATCACCATGAATGTATGAGGAATTACCTTGCTAAGCATTTGCATTTTAGAGAAGATGTTATCCTTAATCTCATGGTGTAATTCCAAACATCAAAACTATTATCAGCTTCTGTGAACACCACAGACACACATACATAGACACACACACCTGCACATACACTGCAATGATATGTATATTCTTCCAAATATTTTATTAAGATTTACTCTTTTATTTTTCTTTATATTATGCTTTTGCTCTATTGTTGAAGGCATGAAGCATATAGAATGCACCACATTATTATACACATTTAAATAGTATTTTTTCCTCGGAAATTATATTAACAAAAAAAAAAACCCCACCTAATATTAATATTATTGCCTGAACTTGCCATAAGCCAAAATAATTTAGAATATGATTCTGAGGACTAGTGATTAACTGGATCTAATTTCAAGTCTTCTATTTGCTTATTGTCAGAATAATTATTTAGTAATTATCCTAAATTGTCCAATTGGAATTT
This sequence comes from Lemur catta, assembly GCF_020740605.2. Classification (NCBI taxonomy): domain Eukaryota; kingdom Metazoa; phylum Chordata; class Mammalia; order Primates; family Lemuridae; genus Lemur; species Lemur catta. Next base: position 106,343,957 of record NC_059129.1, read on the forward strand.
AGCACCACAAAGCTATTTTCCTAGTGGATCAACACACAAATACCTTTGGCTATTATGGAACTTAATATTGGACTCACAACTTTGATGACTGAATCTATCAAAATCATAAAAACAGAATTGAAACTTTTTGATAGAAGCAGAACTATAATATTTTTGGAATTTTAACAATGGTAATTACTTTATTTAAAAACTTTCCAAGTTTTATGTTTGTTTGCATCATATTTATGTTCTAACTGCAGTATGTGGCAGAATGTAAAATATAATTTTAGATATAAATGAACTCAGGGAAATGTCACAAAATTAAATAAATATAAAAAAGTTATCATCGGTAAAATAGAAATAATAGTGTCTAGGTTGAAAGTTTGGAGTAGAATTAGAACATAATATATGTAAAAAGCCCTTGACAAAGTAGGCAACCAAAAAATACCTTTTACTATATTATCATTGACAAGTGTAGTCAGGCATTTCAGGTTAGAGACTGACCCAAGCAATTGCTGAGCAGAAAAATCTCAGGAATCTTAGCCCTGCTAGTTATTGTTGAATGGTACAGTGCATCTTCTGGGTGAGTAAGGTATAGGTTTCTGCCCTAGTTTCATTATCTGATTTTCACTAGACTGCAAGCTTTGACAGGGAAGGAATGGTTTATGTTTGGTACAGTACTGCAGCCCTTGGCATAGCCTAGCACCTAGTGCGTAACGGTTGCTCAGTAAATCTCAGACAAATGAAAGAAAATAATTGACTTTTGGTTATATTTGATGATTGGATTAGTTTGCTAGATCTTCTGGTACAAATTTACCACAAACCAGATTTAAAACAACAGAAAACCATTCCCTCACAGTTTTAGAGTATAGAAGGACAAATCAGTTTTACTGGGATGAAATCAGGGTGTCATTTTAGAAAAGAATTCACTCCTTGCTTTCCTCAGCTTTTTGTGGCTTGTGGCTGCATCACTCCAGTATTTGCCTTGTGGTCACACTGCCTTCTCTTTTTCTGTCTGTTTCAAACCTCCCTCTGCCTCCCTTAGAAGTACATATATGACTGCATTTAGGGCACACCCAGGTAATGCGGAATAATCTCTCAGTCTCAAAATCCTTAACTATCACATATACAAAGACCCTTTTTGCCCTGTAAAGTAACATCATAGGTTCCAGGGTTGAGAAACAAGATACCTTCGGTGGTCATTTTTTATCCTACCACAGTTATGATTTTCATTCCTTTGTTATCCTCTGGAAGTGTATGATTGTAGACTTGTTCAGTCATATAATAAATTAAATGTGGTGATATAAATATCTAGTCTGTCATGTTATTTACTAAACAATTCTACTCCTTAGGTTTCACAGATATATTGACTATTACCTTGTTGATTTTTTTTTTTTTTTAGTATGTCCAGTAATTATTTGAATAAATTCTACTTCTTCATCTGGAAGGACGGACTGTAATAACTCACTTGGTGCTGTTTTTGTCTGATTATTGGTGTAACATATTCTTAGTCTAAAAAATTTGAAAATCAAGAAAGATATTTTAAAAAAGAAAAATATAAATCACTTACGATCCCACACCCCTAAGACCAAGCTTTTCTTAGAAATATGCTGAACACCATTTGGTTGACATGGTAGCATGCGTCATATTTTTTATTAAGTCAGTTGTCACCAGTGCTAGTAATAAAAAAAATCGGACTACTAATAACAGTAAAATGTAAAGGAAAAGGAACAGGAAAGTGTTAAATGATATACTCTGATATTGTGTGACTATATGAATAGAACTGACTAGAAGTTAATAAACACATAAAATTATATTTACAAAAGTGAATCTGACCTGAGGCAGCAATGTTACAAAATAGGAGACTATGTTTTCTCCTGCACAAGCATGCAGCCACGCCACTGGAAGGCCTACTGATGCTGGAAAACTACCAAGAACCTGGGCACTTCCGTAATCCATGTTCAGTTCTGTGTGTCTGCTTCATAATTTTTTCTCTGTTGTCTAGTTTGCTTTGTCCCCCAAGGACACAGAAAATGGACTTGAGCTCACTGTTCACATGCTTTCTCAATCCAAATAGAAATTTCTTGAAAGGGATGCTGAATGGCCCTTCCTGGGTTAGATTCCAGTGTAAGTCCAGTAGGTTGGGGGATAGGGTGGCATGTCCCCTGCTGTTACTGTTCTGGGGGCAGTAAAAGCGTTTGAAGCGGCCAGACCCTGTAATCGATGTCCACTTATATTTCAGTGGAGCCCTGGAAGCCCAGCCTCCAGTTGTCCTCTGCCTAAATCTAGACATGTCTAAAATCTAGGGGTTTAATGTCTGTGGTCTTTCATTCCATATGCCTAGTAATGTAAACCATTAAGGTTTCTTCGGCTTGTGTGGAATATTGCTATTTAGAACAGCATACACTTGATTGCTGTTTCTTTCACCTTCTCTTTCTTTCTAATTTCAATCTCATCTGCTTCCCTACGAAATCTTTATTTGTTCTCTTGTTTGAACAACGTTCTCCACTGCTATTCTGCTTTGGAAATATACTATATTCTGTTTGTTATCACATCCTTTCTTCATGTCTCCAACTTTCTATGTATAAACTGACTTACAAAGAACATAGAGCTTAGTTCAGTGTGCTCATTTCTTTTACTATGTCAGACACAATTATGAATAATCTGTTTCTCAGCATTTTCAGAATATCCTACTTTCATTTTAGCTCAAAAGTCTTAGAGGAAAGAATAAATTTATTGCATTAAACATGACTCAAAGGGGAAACAACTGAGTAAAATGGCTGAGAAAAAGAATTAAAACTATGGCCTTTTCCACATATGGGGTCCAGTAGTGTCCTTTTTCTGGTTACAAGAACGTAATAGGCCAGATGAGACAAACGTTTGGTTCTCTGGGGTGTGCACTTTTTCCACGATGATGCTCTGTAACTAGGTTTAACCAAATACAGAACATAAATGCTTTTACCATGAAGATATTAATAAGTGCTCTGATTTTGTGGTATGTAGTGTTGTGCTTATTGAGAGTATAGGCTTCTTTGGTAGCCATTAGGAATTACTTTGAAAAAGCCAAGAAGTATAAGGAGCAGGCAGGGGAGGCAATTTATGTTCCTGATCTCTAATACACTCAGTTGCTTTTAGATTTTAGACTGGCTTTTTTTAGCACCCCAAGCAGCCTGCCACAGCGCCAAGCTTTGCCCCCTACCAAGCGCCACACTAATGACAAAAGCACGGAGTCAAAGACTGGCAGTGCATATTTATATGTACAGGGAATTGATATAATCCTTTCACATTTCCAAGTTTATTTTTTAATGCTGCCTGGAATTGTATTTTAAAGTCATGGTAGTCAATTTAAATAGGACTAGAGATAAAGAAAAAATTAGCATACATGGATTCCCATGTGCTTTCTATGTTTGCACAGTGGCTGCTAAGAAAGCAGTAGAAGATCTTCTGTTTAATACAAGAATCACATTTTAAACATTCAGGCCCAGAGGTGTGGAGAGGCTTTTCATGCATGTCAGAGCAGGAGCACTACTAGCCTAGTTTGTTGAGTCTTATATATTTTTGCCAGTTTGTCCCTTCAGTATTTGCTCTATAAAATCTGTAATGATTTTTGGTATGTCAGCTTTGAAAAGGCTTCTGCTTTATGTAAATTTAGAATTGAAAATCAGATATAATTTGAGAAATTTCTTTGGAGATTGACTATCCTGTTTGGAGATTGAATATCCTGTTTCCTCAGGAACCTTATGAACCAAGCAAGCGTCTTTAGATTATACATTATCTTATTTAGTACTTAGAAATTTAGCATCATTTGTCAATAGTTTTTATGTATACTGTTAAGTTAGGATAAAAATTCCTTTGATTTCAATTTTATTAGTAGTATTAATAATTGACATAGTCTTGGGTCTTCACTTTAGCAGCCAATGTGTAATACTATATAAATATTGAGATTGTTAGCAAAATAGATCATTATTGTCAACTCCAGACATTTAAAATTAAGTCCATAATGCTTTATTCAGATTTTACAAGTTAACATCAATTTGGAAGTTATCTGTGAATCAATTTAAATAAAGAAGTCAGGTTCATATTTTTATGTACTTAACTATATTACAAAATAAAAGAAGTTGGCAAACCCATATGTCATCATAACCACATATTAGACATAGTTACATAAAATATTGCTTCATAGACATAATTTACCCTGTAAGATCAATGATGAGACATGAAAGCTTGGCAAATATATGGCTTTAATTAATAATCAATAATAATGATAACAACAATAATAAATTTTCTTGCACAGTAGTCATTCCCAAAGGTCTGTGGAAGCCTAAGTAAAAAATAAGTAGGAATAGATTTTCTTTAGAGAAGGCAATATTCTTTGCCTATTTACACTTTGAAAGAATAAAAGCAAATATTACCATTTTATGTATAGGAAGAGAAGCATATTTATTTCCCAGAAAATTTAAAATTTCTATACTTGCATTAATAATAATCTATTCAGGCATTAATAATAGCAGGAGATGATTAAAATAGCCTTAATTAGTGTTCACAATGACAGTGAATTTACCTTTTGTGGTGCTATATAAAAGAACAAGAGCAGATATGCTGTATTTAAAATAATGTGTTAGACAATATTTTTCTTTTTTTCTTGATTTATAGAAACCAAGCTAATTTTAAAAATGCCAAAGATATTGCTTGCCTTTTCCACCTGCCTATCCACTATTTAATACCTTTGCTTTAATTCACAGAATTATATAAATATGTCGTGACATAGAAGCAGAAGCAACTGTTTGTTTTGAAATACTTTAAGCTTTTATTAAATAAATAATTCATACTTACTCTGGAAAATTAGGAATTACAGATAACCCCAAAAGATATTTGATATCTTGTCATCTAAAGATGCATCTGTTAAATTGTTTTTGCATACCCTTTCAGACTACTCTCGCAGAATTTTTCATTTTTTAACCAAATATATAGATACAGTATATATATTATTTTATAATTTCAGTTAGCATTATATTGAAGACATTAAAATATAATTCTAGAATATTTTGAAACACTTATATATAAAAATGACCTCCTAAGTAACACATTATAATTCAATATAAGAGATTTTTTATTTTGTGATTACATTTCTTTTGCAGAAAATTTAAGTTTAGTGTTATTTTAACCACTCTTCTAAATTCTTTATATAGAATAAAAATTAAATTTATTTTTTGGAGTTAGTTATAAATAGCATCACACAGAATATGATATCAAGTAAGATGATTTTTACTAGTTAGTAAGATAGAAGACATCAGTACGTATCTTTTGAAGGTATTTAGTAAAAGACTATTTCTTTTAATTTGCCTATTTGTTTTATTGATTTTCAGAGGATTTTTTTAAAGATTCTATTACAATCTAAAATTGTAAGAGAAGAAAAATATCCAAAGATTATTTTTCATATGATATTTGAAGGTACAATACTAAGAACTTTGAAATGAGTAGAGTCTTTACCACTTAAGATTTGAATATGTTGTGATAAAATGGAGACATCTTAAAAAACAATGTAAATAATTTTAAGAAATGTGATAATGGGTCCGAATGCAAGATTTTGTTTTATTGTATATTCATTCATTTATTAAACAAATATTACTAATATCCTTACAACATGCCAAATGCTGAAACTAAACCTGTCAACAAGGCTGGGTGTGGTGGCTCATGCCTATAATCCCAGCACTTTGGGAGGCCAAGGCAGAAGGATCACTTGAGGCCAGGAATTTGAGATCAGCCTGGGCAACGTAGTGAGACACCCCTCTCTACAAAAAATAAAAATAGTAGCTAGTAGTGACTGTGTGTGCCTGCAGTCCCAGCTAGTTGGGAGGCTGAGGCTGGAGGATTGCTTGAGCTCAGAATTTCAAGGCTGCAGTGAGCTATGTTGACACCACTGCACTCTAACCCAGGCCATAGAGCAAGACCCTGTCTCAAAAATAAAATAAAATAAAAAATATAAAATAAAATAAAACAAAAGTCAACAAGATGGACATACTTTCTGTCCTGACAGAGAGAAGGCATACAGATATGTGAACTAAAAATTCTAACAGGGAGAAGAGAAGATGGGATCATTTAAATCAAATCCAAGTAAGATTAAGAGAAGTCCTGCAGGAAGAGACTCTAAGGATGGGTTGGAGGAGTATGCCAGGCCAAAAAGTGGAATTAAAACATCTTAGAGAGAGAGTGTCAAGTGTGGAAACCTAAACAGCAAAGAGTTTACCTACAGAAGAATGTGAGGATACACAGAATAACTGGAAAACTGAGTATAAGATGATGAGTGCTTATTATTGAAGTGGCATTTCAAACAGGGACCAGTTCATATGAAACCTAGATACTGTGCAAATTGTGTTGGCTTTATCAAAAGAGCAATAAAGGACTATTAGAGGGTTTGAAAAGAAACGACATGATCAGATTTGCATGTTATAACAGTGACACAGGAGTCAGTATGGAAGACAGATTGCAATGGGACCATATTAGATAAAGTAAGATTATATTTATTCAATAATATAGAAAAAAATAGTAACTTGTAATTATGGCATTAAAAATAGAGACAAAGTGGATCAATTGAATGCTTGGGAAGGTAAAGAATAATTCAAGATGGTACCAAGACTTTCTATCTGTTGTCCCGCATGGATAGTGGTATGTTTTACATAAAATTCTCAAAGGAGAAATTTGTATAAAGTTTCATAAGTGTATTTACGGCATCATATTTACTTGAAATAGCTATTTCAAGTAAAACATTTGTCCCATCAAATGTTACTAATTTGAAATTTTAATTGGTTGATAGTTTTAATTGTGTATAACTTATAAATCATTTTGTCTTTTTAAGTTACTTATAGCTTATTTAATATTTTAATATGTTTAAATGACAGCAGAGATACACAAGAATTCTTTTTCTTTAAAAATATTTCATTAAATTAGTTAGAGATACATTACCATATACCACATTCAAATGGATTTGGGATCTAAAGAATATTTTAACAAGGTGTATCACTCAGAGTTCCGACTAGAAATAGTTGATTCAATCAAAAGAGATTAACTGAAAGAGTTTAATGAAGGAGCTGATTTACTAAGCGCTGAGCATGGGAAATGAACAATAGGAAAACGACTATGACCTTGAGCCACAGAGGCAAGAGCTGAAGCTGTGAAAGAGGGACTGCCCCACAGGGGCTGTGACTATAAGGGGACAGACTCTAGCAGGTCCTTAGCCAAACAGGCACCATGGAGAGTCTGGGGGGTGGGGTTGGGTAAAAACAAATACCCTAACCTCTCTTTTTGCTCTTCTCTGGCACTTCCCATTGGCTGAACCCAGTGGAAAACCACTGGCAAGAGGGCTCAGGTGATATAGTTCATATAAGTCAGTTTACTGGAGCTCAGAGATCATAGGAAATGTAAATGAGTATGAGGTCATAGGATGAAAATCAGTGTGCAAACAAGGAAGTATTATATCTACAGAACACCAAACACAGGCCCATCTTTTTTCTAGCACATTGAAAATGGTTTTAGGTACTATGAATAGAAAGCAATACCATGACTTTAAGCAATTTGTAGTCAAGTTGGAAAATAACCACACATATATTTAAAATACAATAAAGTTTACAGAAAATGGGGATCGGCATGTAACTTGATTTGCCTTGGGCACTGCTCACCATAGGAAAAGTGCTATATATTTTTAAAGAGAGAAATTATTTTATCCATAGCATAAAATAAATTATATTCCCTGCACCAGTTGTCCCAGAAGAGCAGGAGCATGCTTAATACATTTTTATTACAACTGGCCGCCCGCTATCTTTTTTCCCTACACTTAAAGGTGTCATCATTAGAATGGAGCCTATTTGCAATGCAATGTGTGCAAAGAATATCACCTCTGTCTGTCTGAGTCCTGCCCTCTACTCAAAGTGCTTAATTTTTCTGGCTCATTCATCTAGATGCTTTGTCAAGTGCAAATTCTTAAGTTCCACAAAGGAAGAAGGGGTGTGGAGAATAAATGGTTTATTCTCTGCCAGGTTTTAAATCAATGATCACAAATGCATATGTTTCAATTAATAATGTCCCATTTCTCACAAAATCGTTGAGTAATAACTACCTAGTCCAACACATGTTCACAGTTGATAGAAGGTATACACTCCAACTTAATGTGTATGACCTTCAGCGAGCTACTCATGCTGGCAAGACTGCTTTATTGAATAAACACATAATCAGCATATAGGATGTATTTAGACAAAAAGTATTTAGGATACCTTGTTAGAGATTTGGTTTCTCATACTTTCACTCCTCTTAAGAATTTAAGATTTCATGTGCAGATCTGGAGTTATGAAATTTGACACGTAGCACATAACAATACAAAATATGGGCTGATTTGTAAACATTTGCTTCATTGCTACTTTGTGAAAACAGAATTCCCTAGCTGAAAATTTGCAGTAAATTTTTAATCCAGCCTTATAACAATAATGAATATCTTACATGTAAACATTATAGTTAATAAAGTACTTTATCACTTAATCTTAAGAACTCTAAGAAACAGACATATTAATTATATTTTAAAGATGAGGATAATTGATAGTGACATTAAGTGACTTATCCCAAAACACATGGACTTCAACTTCCAAGGTTATCTTTTTTAACTACCCCAACTACCCTAACACTTGTCCTAACATCAAGAGCAAAGTGATAATAAAATTGATACTATTGAAAACAAGAAACTAAGATAAAAGCAATTTCAAATTGTGCTTCACCTGTGGTTAGAGTTCATAAGTCTCTGTTGTATTTGAAAGCACAGGATTAGAATTAGCAAATAACCTGTGTTTATATCATAAATCTGCCACTTAGTGGACTGGTAGACATTGAACAAACCCCTTAACTTCTATCAGCCAGGTTTTATCATCTCAGTAACAGAAATGATACTTCCTGTCTGAGTTATTTTGAGGATAAAATGAAATAATACATTAAAGTGTCTTAACAAAATCTGCTCAGTATTTATTAAATCTCCTTGATATCCTTTTCATTTGCAAATATTTGCAAAATAGTTTACTGAAGAATTACTTATGGCAGGTTTTATGAATTATCAAATTAGGATAATTAGGGACAAGGTAGTTAACAAAATTGATTCTGGTACTCGACAGGTTTTTTTACACCTTAGAGCCATTTCATATTCCCAGAACTTAGAACAAGAACTTTTAAGGCTAATGGATTCCAAACTATCCTTTCTGGTATTCAGAAACATTGGGAAATGTTGACTTAACCTGTAGGATTTTTTGATGCCTGTGGGACAGAAATTGGTCCCTAAAATGGTTGATGTTGTTACAGTTGCCACTCATTCAAATGCCATGAAGGAAGAGTATAAGGCGGTATTGTAATATTAATGCTTCAGGGCCAATAACTGCGTAAGTTGATTTTATTACTGTGGGCTAATATCTCAATCAGTCTTATTTTAATAGAACAAGGGAGACATAGATGCTGATTATTATAAATATCAAAAAGCATTACATTGCATGCAAGGAGCTCACAAGGAAAATTATTTACATTACCTTTTTCTTTTGCTTCTATTCATTATTTTTCCCAGTGTTTGCACTGAGATCAATATTCACAGAGCTAGTAATGTAATTAGAAGAATCATTAACTATTAGGAGAATTAGCTTGAATTGCAAGAAAAAAATAATAAAAGACTAATGAATAATCTGACTTGTCACTAACTGTCTATAATGCCTCTGAATTCTTTATTTAACACAAAATTTAAAATATAAGTAAAAAGTAGTTAAGGCGCATATACATATATTCTATTTTTTCGTTTTATCTTTTTGCAGCTCCTTAATAGGTGTGAAGCAAATGAGCATTGGTTACCACTTTTTTTTGCCTCTTAATTATCTCTGTGTTTGGAAACAAAATATAGAAAAGAGGACTTTGAGTTTGGCTTAATTGGACGTATGTGTTAGTTTCAGGTTAAAGTCTAGTAGTTTGTATATGATTGATTCTTAAGTAATCATATTAAAACATCATTTATTGGGCACCCATGATTAATGCACTAGTCTAGGCACTGTGGACATTACCCCCCCCCTTTTTTGATGAGGGGAGAGTGAGAGAGGGAGAGAGAGAAAGAACAACTTAGCAAAAAGGAAAGAGAAATGCCTAGAGTTACTCCAAATGGTCATGTGAGAAAAAAGCTTTTCTGTAAAAAGATCAATGGGAAACTTCTTGGAATAGGTGGTATTTTCAGAGAGTGTATTAATACACAGTTATAGGAAGGAACGACCACAGATCCCACTATTCTCAGACAGATCCAGCATAATTACTAACAGCACCCTCTTTCACTCTCAAAACGGTCCTTTCTTGGACCCAAAATAGAGAAGTTTTAAAATTTGTTCATGCTCCATGTTTAAACTGTGATTTTTGTGTTCCTTTTTATTTTGGAACCAACACTGCTAAGATTTTTACAACAGCTAAAAATTTTTAAATGAAATCATGGGAAGTATTAATATTTGATTGTATTTTTTTCATATATGAAAATTTTTAAATATTTTCTTCCTTCTCAATCAAGATAAGCAGAAAAATCAGTTTCCAATTTGTGAAGTTTAGAATGTTAAATAAGGGCTCTATGTAAAGCAATGATCACATTTTTTGTGAATAGAATTATAGCTAAAATGAACACTCCAGAAATGTAATGCATTCCAGCTCAATCATTATCTGTAAAATTAGAAAGGCACCCTTATGTAAAGATTAAATATCTGGCTGAGATTCAAAAGACATGGGATGGCTGTGTCTGACCTTGGGCCATAACTTTTCTTCTCTAAATTTAAGTTTCCTCATCTTTGAAATGACCGGGTTAAAATAGATAATCATTAAGGTCCCTCCCAGCCCTAATAGACTATTATTTGAAATTCAAATAGGTTAATATAAATTTTACTCTTGGTAGTGAAACTTTCCTGAAGTAATTGCTTAAAATAACTGAAAAAAATGGGTAAAAGTCTTCAAAAGACAGTACAGAAATTGACTGAATAATGTAATGATAGAGTCTGGAGCCAGTAGATGACAGTGGATGGCTTTCTTTATCAGCACATATTTAATATAAATTAATATATACTTCTTGTTACTTTATCCTTAAACATGAAATGAGCTTATTGAAACACAGATTCTAATCCCACTCCCAAGTGTTCTAAATGCAATTATCATGCTGTAAAGCAGTGTTTCCATTTTTTTTTTCTCAAGTAATGGGTCCAAAATATTCTACTGCCTTAGGTTGTATTCTCCTGGAAAAAGATCCCGAGTCAAAGATTTGCAAACAACTGATTTATTAAAAGGTATGGGAGAGGGAAAGCAGAGCAGGGAAGGGGACCTCCAAGCAAAGTCAAGTGATGTCCTGATGTCCTAGGCTCAGCATGGTGACAGGGCACTTCTGGAATAACCCTGAGTGTCCCCAGCAAAAGAGCTGGGCTTGTGTCCCCCTGATTCCAGTCACTGGCAGTTGGGGGTGGGTTGAAGTGGGAATGGAAGGAGATATAAATTTCCATGCATTTCCAGCTTATCCAACTGCGAAGGCAATTCTAATGCCTCAGAGCGATTCCCCAGAAGTCTTCTTGAGGTGAGAAGATTTAGCAGGAGAACAGGCAGAAGCTGGGAGGATGGGGTGCAGTGTCAGTAGAGGGAATGCGAGGGTCTCTAGGTGGGATGCCAAGAGTGCTCACTGCAGCTGCTCACCTCCCAAACTCTTTTTGTGATCAAATTTTACATGCTATACCTTCTTCTGAGGTTGATAATGCACCACAGCATATCATAGGTCTTAAGTAGTAATATGGTTTTAAAAAAAAAACTGTTCATGATTTTCCAATCCAGTATTTCTTAAATGAATTTGACTAATTTATCTCATTACTACAATCTGGAAGAAAGCCATTGGAGATCTGCCTCAAGAATTTTGAGTTAAATAAGAAAATTTTATTACAACATAGCTTTTTGTTTCAAAATGCTGTCTAGTAGCAGACCCTGAAGTAGAAGAGCTACCTGCTACAATACTTATTAAGGCATGTGTGCACACACATAAACCACATAAGGGATGACTGTCAACATATTGTGATAAACTGGGAGGGATTTTTTTCTAACTAAAAAGCCTGAGGGAATGGAATTGAAAAATGAAATTGATGGTTTATACGGCCTTATGCCTACAATTAGTTAGAAGTCACATTCTGCCTTCTGGTTCCTAAATTCAAGATCTATATCAATAGAAAAACCAATTGACTGTCTCTCTCTCAGGAGTGTGCCACTTACTCAGGCAAAGTGCAGACTGTAACCCCTCCCCATTTCATCCTTCAGTATAAATTTGCTTTTTATATTTAGTCAAAATCTGCAACATCAAGGAGAACCTAGACAGAAAGAAAGAGTAATTGATGGTGTTGCCGCCCAAGTGGGTTGTATTGTTTGCTGCACAGAGAAGAGCCAGTACACTGAAGCAGTCGGGTTGCAATGGAGAAATGGTTTAATTCCACAGAGCACTAAGTGGGGAGATGGGAGGAATTCCTGAAATCCTCCTCCCTGAGAATTTGGAAGACAGGGTTTTTAAAGGTAGTTTGACAGGCAAAGGATTAGCAGTTGGGTTTGGTAATTGGCTAGGTTCAGGGCAAAATCATAGGGGTGTAAAAATCATCTTCTGGTATTGACTCAGTTCCTAGGTTGCGGTCACAATTCCAGTTAAGTCAGTTTCTTGGTATGGGCTGCCCATGTGCGTGGATCAGCCAATCCACTGGAATGCTGGACCTGGAAGACATCTCAGAAACTACCTTTAGGTTTCGAAAAGGTGATGTTATCTACAGAGAAAGTTAAGAATCTTTATTACCACCAGTATGTGACTCTAGAGTCGTAATTATAGAGAAGCAAACAAGGGGACAGTGGCTGATTATTATCAATATTTTTAGCTAGGCCTTTGCATAGTTTTAGGCCCTTACCACAGTTCTTGCCTTGCACTCCTTTATTGATTTGTAAGGGGTGGTTTCAACGGTAACTTATTACATCCTGGGAGTATAATAATAACTGAGCCTACCCACCTATTTTCTTCTGTGTGGTGTGCACAATGTCTGCCTTTTCATATAATTCACACAACCATCCTGAGAAGTCGGTAATTAGAGAACTGATTCAATAAGGTTAAGAAACATGTTAAGAGCCATAAAACTAGAAAGTGATTGAGTGGAGATTCAAAACTAGATTTTTCTGAATTCTCTTTAGACCATGCTGATTGTAGTGAGGGGAGTCACAATGAGCTTTCCCTACCTAATCAGAAAAACAATGAAGCTAGTGCTCTTTGAAGCTAGTGAAGAAGTGCTCTTCTGAAAGAGCTGACTTACATGAAAGTATTTTTTAACAAAGCAAGTCATTTTAAAATCTAGAGCTTCAAATCTTTTTTCAATTAGCCATCTGAGAGAGTTGACTAGCACTGGAACAAACAGTTAACAAGATCCAGTATATTCTTATACATTGTCTGTTGGCAAACACAGACTCTGGATATAGCTATCACCTTCCTAGAAGAGTCATAAAAATTCACGGGGCTATGAATTAATGGCACAGAACAACGGTAAGAGAACATCTTGAAGATTCAGAAATCCCTAAAAATGATTTCCTCTAAGAATTAGAAGGAAGTTATAGAACCCTGTTTGACATCTTTAATAGGAAATAAGAAAGAATAAATTCTATGACACAGAATAAAAAATCATGTGGAAAGAATAGATAAAGATATAAAACCCACAGAAACTTGTAAAAAGAGACATAACAGAAATGTTTGGAGGGAAACTGAAAGTGCTACAGCAGAATTGACACTGACAAATTGTATCAATGTTGTAGAAGGAAATATCTGAGTCACTCTTCCAGATTATATAAGGGAAAACGAAAAGATTAAAATAATGACAGAAAATATGATACATGGGGAGCAGACAGCGAAGAATTAATCTATGAGGTGTCAGTGTCCCTGAAGATAATACCAAAATAATCATAGAAGCAGTAATACAAAACTGATTTATTCATGATCCTGTATAGAACTCAGGATACAGTTATTAATAAAAATAGTGTTTCAAGAAAAAAAATTAAAATAGACCTATATCTAGAAAATACTTGAAACATTTTCAATTTTAATGATCAACTGAAGCAAATTCATATGCATTCATGTAGAAAATTCTGCTTATTTCCAGAAGAACACAAATCATCCTGAATTTAGTCTTTTCCTTTACAACAAATACTAAAACCAGATAAAGATTTAGAATTTTGACACAGAAAAGTTTGTAATTCAATAAATTTTATATCCAGATAGATGGGTTTTAAATGTGAAGGCAGTAATAAACATTTTCACTTATACTAAGTTTCAGACAAAATGCCTTCATATACTTCTTCAAAAGGTTATTTGGACTCATATTCCACTTTATTTGTTATAGTAATAGTAATAGAAAATTAATACAGGTCCCGATCCCTACTTGAAGGCTCTATAGGAGCTTATAGCCTTAGGCTTTATTCAGTCCTTTTCCTAAATCTTACATCTATGGCTACTTTTTATGGGCCTTGCTAAAGAATTTAAAGATAATCTGATAAAATAACATAAGGCAAAAGACTCATTTAAATAAGGGTGTTAATGCCTTGTTCTAAAATTGTGACTTATACTGGAAAAATCAGATATATTATAGGCTTTAGGAACATTTTGAATGAGCAAATCTCTTATAGTCTCTTTAGAACTAATACATATGCACTACGATGGCCCTATTTAAAGGGCCAACATTGAAAATTACAGTTATTCTACTTGGAACTGAGAGCCTGGATTACGTGGCCTTTTATTTCTGAAAGTCTCTAATTTTCTGTGACATTTTATTTGTTGGGTGATGATAAATATGTAGCACAGATGCACGTTTATTGACAACAATTATTAATATATTAAGAATTATTCCTATTGCCAAATGTCTTTGTTTTCACAAATTCACATCTAAGTGGTTTAAAAAATTGTATTGCCAGTATATGGAGAATGTGATTTTATCTATACAGAAATTCATACATTGTGAAAATAGATGATTGACTAGAAAAAGTTAAAGATGCAATATAATAGGTCCTATAAGGAAATGCTTAAATTCTTGGATTTATGGAAACTATGTTTTCCAGTCTTTCAAACTAATTCACTGATTAGTGCTGGCAGTTACATTCCTTTCATCTGTTAAAATGCAGCTGATGATAAAAATAGAGTGACTAGATTCAGGCAAAAGTAATTATCTAAATTATTTGGTATCTGTTGAGGTAAGCTTACAGTATTACAGTTAGATAAAATTATCATTTGTTTCACAAGTTTTTCACAACTTTACACAAAATTATCACTTATTCCAAAAGATTTTCACAAGTTCAGAAGTTCCCCTTTGTGTATGTAAATTTTCAGTGTGTTAAGGTTAACTAGAAGAAACCTATTCCAAGCTTCTACTTTAAAGTATACTTCCAGTTAATAATTTGATCCTGAATGCAACTCTCAGGTTTATTATCTAAAGGACAATAACACGAGCAAACTTTTAATTAATTCTCCAAATTACTTGAAAACTTTAAGCTGGCAGAATGGTTAGGGCAACTCTTCAGTTGCCTCTTCTGTTGTGGAATGCTATCTCTTGGCTGGGAGAGGGGACTGGGACTCCATAGAGAACCCCAACACCAGGACCCACCCTCAGCTGAGAAAGTCACATGTTATCATTTTACTCACCCTAGCTGACTTTCTCTCTGTACCTCTCTAGATATGACCCTGGTCTTGAGTCAGATTTGAAGATCTGAGTGGCGGAAGCTGTTTTTAAAGATCAACACTAGCACACATCAAAAACAGAAAGCATGTGATTCTGCCTTAGTCAAGCAACGATAGAGATGAGGCATATTGGATTCAAATTTGAACTAGGTTTGAAGAGGGAATGGACAAATACTGGTCAAGTGGGGGCAATGCAGCATCTCTCCTGTGGAAGGAAGAACTGGAGATGAGTATTTTCAAACTCCATGCGGGGAGAGTGAGCAGACTGGCCATTGTAAAGTGTGGTCCCAGGTGGAAGATAATTGAAATCATGAGACTAGTATTCATCAGACCATTATTGATCCTGCCTCATTTCCTGCTTGAGCATGAAGGATTAAGGACTAGGGTAACCCAAATATTATACAATGGTTGTCAGAACCCTACTCAAAAAAATAATAATAATAAAAAAAAAGCAATGGCATTTACTACTTTTTCTAAGGATAAAATATGAAGGAAAACACTATACTGAGGATGAGAAACCTTCCAATATTAAACACTTATGTGGATACTGCATATGGCAATATTTGGTGAAAACGAAAGAGAGAGCAAAGATAAGGAAAACATGGGGTTGGACATATTTTCCAGGTACTATGACAATAATTTACTTAATGAAACTTTTCAGATTTCTGAATTAAGAAAATCAACATCTTCAGAAATTGTTAAAATAGATAATAGCTTTATCATCATTTCTTTGGATCTGTTATGAAAATCTGGTGAAAGCTATTTTTTTTCTTGTTGTTGCTTCCTGACAATAATGCTCCTCAGAGCTACCTAAGTTCTAAATCTTGAAACAATGGCAAATTGTCTTTCCTATTACCATGCTAACATTAAATGACTACCTAACTTAGATATTTGTTGTACTTCATTGGATCACCACATATAATTAGAGGATGTTTTCATTGTTACCAATGTTCTATTAGAGATAAATGATTCTTTTTCTAAGGTATATGCAACCCAGTTCTTTTCAATTATACAGAGAACTGCTTCCCTTAAGGTTACTCGGCTTGCCCAAATGTTAATCTTTTTTTGCACAGAATGCTGTAATGCACCTAATTATACTCTTTCCATTCAGGTCTTGTACAGGATCTATAGACTTAGGTTGGAATTCATTAATGAGTTTCTACCCAGTTGTGCAGTTTTCCTTTTTACTTTTAAGAAGTTGGCATTACTGTTAATTTAAAGGTGAATGAGTACATAAGGCTTATTGTTGTATCATATATAGCAGTATATAAATCAACAGTAGAAAGGAACAGATAAAAATGGCTCTCTCTCAAATTAATATCTCTGAAGTAACACTGAAACTATTTCTATGAAATGGCAAAAAACAACCTTATTAACTGGTTTCATAAAATGTTTTCCATTCTTTGTCTAGTGATCACCTAATCTATTTTTTTTTACCTTTTGTAAACTATATGTATACAGGCCTATAATTATAGCTTAAATTTTTTAATTTAATTTTTTATTTTGAGATCATTGTAGATTCACATGCAATTGTAAAAAATAATGCAGGGAGATCTTTATATCCTTTACCCAGTTTTCCCCCCATCCTAACATCTTGCAAAACGATTGTACAACACAGCAACCACTGATCCAGTCAAGATAAGGGAAATCTCCATCACCACAAGGAATCCTCATGTTGCCCTTTTATGCCCACAACCGCTTCCCTACCACTCCCATCCTTCTAACTTCTAGCAACCACTAATATGTTTTCCATTTCTATAATTTGTCATTTCAAGAATATTGTCTACATGAGATCATATATAAATGTAGTCTTTTGGAATTGACTTTTTTCATTCAGTATAAATTTTTAGCATTTCATCTAAGTTGTGTATATTAACACTTCATTATTTTTTATTGCAAAGTATTCTATGGTATGAGCATACCACAATTTGTTTAATTAATTCACTCATTAATGTACATCACAGTTGTTTTCAATTTGGGGTTATTACAAATAAAGTTGTTATAAACATTCAGGTACAAATTTTTGTGTGAACATAAGCCTTCATTTCTCCATTATAAATGCCTAGGAGTGCAGTTGGTGGGTGTTATGATATTACATGTTTAGACTTTAAGAAAACTGTCAACGTGTTTTTCACAGTGTCTGTATCATTTTACATCTTCACCAGCATTGTATGAATGATTCAGTTTATCTAAACCCTTATCAGCATCTGTTATTGTCACTATTTTTTTTTTTTACTTTATCCATTCTGATAGGTTGGTAATGGTATGTTATTATAGTTTTAATTTGCATTTCCCTAAAGGCTAATGATGTTGAATATTTTCTCTTGTGCATATTTTCCATTTGTGTATCTTTTTTGGTTACATGTGTCTTTACGTATTTTGCTCATGATACAATTGGATTGTTTTCTTAAAATTTTTTACTTTTTGTTTCAGCATACCATGATCTACAGATTCAATGCAATCCATATTAAAATACCAACATAATTTTTTGTAGATCTAGAAAACAATTATTCTACACTTCATATGGAACCAGAGAAGACCCCATTTGGCCAAAGCAATCTTAAGCAAAAGGAACAAATTGGGAGGCATCCATTTACCATACTTCAAGCTATACTACAAGGCTATAGTAACTAAAACAGCATGGTACTGGCACAAGAACAGAGACATAGACCAATGGAACAGAAATGAGAATCCAGATATAAAACCATCCTCATATAGCCATCTAATCTTTGACAAAGCAGACAAAAACATACGCTGGGGAAAAGAATCCTTATTCAATAAATGGTGCTGGGAAAATTGTATAGCCACATGTAGAAGACTGAAACCAGAGCCACACCTTTCACCACTTACAGAAATCAACTCACAGTGTTTTCCTTTTTATTGTTGAATTTTGGGAAGATAGTTCAAGTTTTAAAATTTATGTCTGTAAGTTTTTGAGACACTCTTAGTTTCTGTCTGAAAAAAATCACCCGTGAGGTAAAAACAAAAAACAAATAAAAAAATTCTGAGACTTATAAGAACACTGCAAAAAGAATAACACTGGTCAGGGGGGCACATTTGGCAAGTACAGTTTGTCATAACCAAATGCTATAAATGACTAAGTAGATGCAAATGAAATAAAAAATATCAAATGAATTATAATGTAATTGGGGCAATTTTTTTAAAACTTTTTTCCAGGTAATAAAATGAATATGTACACATTGTAGAATATTTGGAAACACATAATGAAGATAAAGAAGGTGAAAATTTGCCAATATTTCTATCACCCAAAGATAATCACCATTAATTTTATTTTGCTTCATTTATTATAGGTTTTACATCCATGCTATACTTAATATGAGTTGGAATCATGCTCTTTATGCAATTTTGCATACTATTCACTTCCATATTTTAAATTGTGACATTTTCTATGCCTTTAAACATTTTTTGAAAATAAATTTAATGTTAATGACTTATTTAGCCATTCAGCTATTTTTAAACCTATTTGAACATTTGGGATTTTAATAAATAAATTGTATCATCTTTCACATTTAGATCTCCAGTCTATCAAAAAGTATTTTATTTGTATAGTGTGAAGTAAGAATCAAAATTTACTATTTTACCATGTGATTATCCAATTGACCATCCTTTTCTCAATGTAAGTTCTTAAATCAGATGAGCTTCAAAGTATTTGTCTATTTCCAGATTCTATAACTCCATTGATTTCTGTCTACTTTTGAGCCAATGTTACACTGCCCTCATTACTGTAGTGTTACCATCAGTTCTATTTGATGGCTTAAATCCTCCAACTTTGTCTTCTTAAAGGTTGGCTTATTTATAAATTTTAGAATCCCCTAATCATTTTCTACCAAAATAGGGGAGATTTTGACTTGGACATTAAATCTGTAGATCAATGTGGAAAGACTGACATATGTATAACTTCAAGTTTTCAAATGACTAATATGGTATATCTCTATTTATGTAGATATTCATTAACTGTTTTCAACAATATTTTGTAGTTTTCAATATAGACATCTGCCCAGTTTTTGTTAGAGTTTTTGCTAGATGTTTGATAGGTTTTGATGCTGTTGTAAGTAATTCATTTTTGGAATTTTATTTTCTATTGGTATTTTTAAAGGTATCTAGACATTCCATTTTCATATTATTTTTATGTCAGCTGACTTTGCTAAACATTTTTTAATTAGTATTATTTAAAGAAAATTTTTCTGGCATTCTATTTACACAATCTTGTAATCTGTGAATAATTTTATTTTTTCTTTCCTGTCCTTATGTCTTTTTTTAATAGGCTATAACCACCAATACAATGTTGAAATAAAATTGATATCAGGCAATATTGTGTCATCTCAGCCTTGGGGAACAGTGTTCATATTTCAAAATCAAGTATGATATTTTCTGGGCTTTTTGTTAAGTACTCTTTTTCAGATTAAAGAGGTTTTTAAAAAAAGTTTCTAGTTTATTTGTAATAAAAAATGGTTGTAAAATTTTACCAAGTAAATTTTCTACATCTATTGAAATGATCATCAGATTTTTCTCCCTTTTTCAGTTAATGTGATATAATATATATGCTGATTTTCAAATATTGACACAATCTTGAATTGTAATAAACATTATGAAGTACAATCATTTTTGTATATCCCTAGAACTAATTTGCTAGTATTTATAATTTATTATATCCATATTCATGGGAGAAGAAGTAGTTTTCCTTGCTTGTAATATTTTTGTCAGATTTTGGTGTCAACATTATCCTGGCCTCATGAACCAAGTTGTGAAGCAGATCTTCCTTTCTGTTATTTAAAAATAAAATTGTGCAGAATGAATAGGATTAGTGGTATTTCTTTTTAATTGGAGGAATTTTTCTTTTTGGAAAAAATTTGAATAATATGTTTAACTTAGATACAGGAGTATACAGATTTTTTTATTCTTATATTAGTTTTTATATTGTGTTTCTAAAGAATTTGTCCATTTCACATAAATTGCTAAATTAATGGTTTTGATATCTATAGAGCTGTCATCCTTTTCAAGCCTGATATTGTTAGTACTACATTTTCTCTCTCTCTCTCTCTCTCTCTCTCTCTCTCTCTCTCTCTGTTTTCTTATTCAGTCTTCAGCATTTAGATTTTCTTTTCTTTTCTTTTTTTTTTTTTTTTTTTTGTGAGACAATGTTCACTCTGTTGCCTGGGGTAGAGTGCCATGGCATCAGGAACCTCAAACTCCTGGGCTCAAGCAATCTTTCTGCCTCAGCCTCCCACGTAGCTGGGACTACAGGCATGTGCCACTATGCCCAGCTAAATTTTTCTATATATTTTTAGTTGTCCAGCTAATTTCTTTCTATTTTTAGTAGAGACAGAGTCTTGCTCTTGCTCAGACTGGTCTCAAACTCCTGAGCTCAAATGATCCACCTGCCTCGGCCTCCCAGAGTGCGAGAATTACAGGCATGAGCCACCGCGCCTGGCCTAGATTTTCTTTATTGCACATTTCTTTTCTATTTTATTTTTTTCTGACCTTATTTTTATTATTTCAGTCTACATACTTTCTTTGGATTAGAGTTGCTGTAGTTTCTTGTGAAGCAAGGTTGGATATAGATATTTTTAACTTTTCTGATTAAATGTGTCTTTAAAGCTACACATTTCCCTTGAAGTCATGTTTTAGCTACATCCCATGCATTTTGATATGCTACTTATGTTGTCATTAAGTTATAAGCATTTTAGTTCTTACTCTGATTTCTTCATTGTTCAGCAGATTTCGCAAAAACATATTATTTAATCTTCAAAGCCGGGGACTGGGAGCAGTGGCTCACGCCTGTAATCCTAGCACTCTGGGAGGCTGAGGCAGGTGGATCGCTGGAGGTTAGGAGTTTGAGACCAGCCTGAGCAAGAGCGAGACCGGTCTCTGCTAAAAATAGAAAGAAATTAGCTGGACAACTAAAAATAGAAAAACTTAGCTAGAAGTGGTGGTCCGCACTTGTAGTCCCAGCCACTCGGGAGGCTGAGGCAGAAGGATGGCTTGAGCCCAGGAGTTTGAGGTTGCTGTAAGCTAGGCTGACGCCACAGCACTTTAGCCCAGTCAACAGAGTGGAGTCTGTCTCAAGAAAGAAAAAAAAAAGAAAGAAAAAAAATAATAATAATCTTTAAGCAGTTTGGACTTTTCAATTTATTTTTAATTGATATTCAGATTAATTCTGTTGTAGTTGGAGAAATATTTCAATTTTTGCAATTTGTTGAGACTTGAACCCTGATCTAGCATTTAGTCAATTTTGTTAAGTTTTGTGAGTCTTTGAACAGAATGTAAATTCTTTCATTGTTGGGCATAATGTTTTAATTATATTTTATTGTTTTACAGATAATAAGATGTTTATTTTCAAACAGGATTCCCAAGGGCAATATTTCATGAAAAAGAATCTATATCCTTTCTTTAGCTATAAGAAGTTGAATGTTAATAAGATAATATTTATCCAAAAAGTGCTTTTTTAAAACATGAGGTTATTATTGACTTCATTTCTTACAATAAATTCCTCTCTACATATCATAAAGTTTTCTTTTTAGAACTTTAATACAAATCTTTACATCATTTGCCAAGCCAGTGTTAGATCTGAGAAGATGGAGTTATAGATTAGATTCCTTTAAGAAAAATGCTATTTTTTAGAATAAATCCAAAAGTATCTACCATTCTTTAAAAGAGAGACAGGGAGAGAGAGAGAGAGAGAGAGAGAGAGAGAGAGAGAGAGAGAGAGAGGGGAAAGTTAAAAAATAAAAGGAAAAATCTAGCTTCCATTTCATTGTCACTACTGATAGTGTATAAATAGATGATGGATTACATAAATTGCAAAAAGAATGTCCATATTTACCCTTTGTTTATACAATTGCACAGGAAAGTGGAAATAAACATGTCAGCACCTCACTGCAGGAACACAAACTTGCTATTCTCTACTTGGTTGCTGGCTAAATTTTAAAAGCACATTGGTAGTAATTTAAGAGCTTGCCATTATATTCTGTTAAATTTTCTGCAGATAGGCAACTAAGAAACCTCATGGTCATTTTCACATAACAATTCTGAGTGTATCAAGAACTGCTTATAACATTGTTTTCTGGCCTTTCTTCTCTTTTCCCCAACTTATTTCTCTTCCTGTCACGCTACCCTCTTATGTATCTGACACTTTCCCTCCTTTTTGTTAGTCAGTGAAATGAAGCATGCTTATGTTTCCCTATGGAAGCTTCCCCCACCCTACCCCAGAGTAAACTATAATCTATTGCAACATTATATGAATTCCATTATTTTTCCACTGTGTTAACTTCAAGTGCCTTAAGCTGAGTTTTTGTACCATGGGACCAAAAGACCTAGAGTTTGTGAAAGTGAACTTATCATCAAAGCTATATATCTATAATTTAATAGATTGCTTATTCATTCAGGTGTCTGTAAGATTTCCCAGGGAATTTCACAAGTTATGGCATTTTAATGAAACCCATCACATCTAATGTTCAATGGAGAATAAACTAGATTCTATTTGGAATAATCAGTGATGACAAACACTGGAAAGATGAAGCACTCTAAAATGACTAAGAATTCAATGAAATTTTTAAAGACATTTCTTTGCAACTTGCTTCATTCTCATCTCTTTGGACTCTTTATTGCATTCACATGAGTTTTAACAATGCTTCTTGTTCTTGTAATTAATAACACTTTAAATGTATTTTGGTATGGTGTCCATTATTAGGCCTTATAATTGAATTTAAGATATGACAAGTAATGGTTAACTAAAACCCTGGTGTAAACCATAAAATCAAGCTCCAGATATTTTTCTTCCAAAATAATCAAAGGAAGACTATGAGAACTCATAGGATATTTTGGGAAAGGCTCACAGTTTTACTTTAGGTGGCATCTTTTTTCCAGGCCCATAACTATATCCCAGATACTATGTATTGGAGGGCTTTACAGGTCATAATGATTCACAGTCCAAACATGTACTTTTTGGGTATCTCTATTAAGTATAATGGCTTTTTAAAAATGCCAGTGATTAAATCAAGACTCAGCCATGACATCTATTTTCTTCAGTGTTAAAAGTTGAATGCTATCTTGTTTAAGTACAGCACATATATTTAATTTTTCCCCTTAAAAACTAATATGTTTATTACTAAAAAATTATAGAGAAAATTCAAACCATGGTCACACTAGAATATGGAGAGAGTTTGGCTTCATCTGTGTACAGTGCTTAATTAAACTTCCAGGTCAAGTGCTATCTTTAAAATATGTTGTAATACTACTAATCACTGCTTTTCTGCCTATTATTAATATTTCAGCTAATGTAAAGGACAGGCTTCTATTTCCTTCCCTTTTTCTTTTCCTACTTTTCTTTTTCTGCTTTCCTTTTTTTATTTTTGCTTCTCTTTCACTCTAGTTAGATCAATTAGATTGTTTATCAGATTTGGCACTAAGTCACTTCTTGTGATTAGGTAGCAGAGATTAAAAGTCTAGGCATAATAAACCACTTCCCTTCATAGATGAGTTTTTACAGACAATCAATTTGCTCATGGTGTCAGAACAAAATGTGAGGAAGCACAAGACTGAGTGAACTGGCTTTGACCCAAGCTCTGATATTTAGCTGAGTAAAAATATCTAAGTCTATGAAACACCTTTTCTTGTCTTCCAAAGCAGAAATTAACATTGCTTCACTGGATTGGTGCAAATATCAAAGGAGTTATTATATGTAAAATTGTAAAAATCTGTTATTATTATTGTCTTATTCCATTTGTGTTTCTATAGCAGAACACCTGGGACTTGGTAATTTATTAATATAAGAAAAGAAATTTATTTTTTCACAGTGCTGGAAGCTGGAAAACCCAAGATCAAGGTGCCAGCAGCTTCAGTTGTCTGGTGAGGGAGGAATGCTGTGTCCTCACATAGCAGAGGAACAGAAGAGCAAGCTGGCTGAGAGCTGTGAGAAGCCTCGTTTATAAGGACCTTGGGCCCTACCCCTTAATACTGCTGTATTAACAACACCTGAAATCTAGAGGGGACACATTCACAACACAGAGTACTGACCGCTGTACGATCACAGCGAGCTTCCTGGACACCACAGGAGGGGACACATTCAAACCATTGCTAGTATCGTTACTTGTAAATGATTTAAGCTAAGGTTAGAATATCACTAGCAAGGATGGGAACTAATAGGATGTTTATTAATTTGTGAAGTCAAATGATGTAATAAAAACCCCACAGATTAGTGATTACAAGTTTAATGCTACTGAAAATTATGTGTGTGTGTATATATATATATGTTTGTGTGTGTGTTTATATATGTAGAATAGATTTATATATATATGTGTGTGTGTGTATATATATATATATATATATAAACTGTATTCATACATGATACTTTCTGACAGAAAAAAAGATAATTCTAAAATAAAAGTTTTGTAATGTGGCATTCTGCCTTGAGCTTTGTTTATTCTGGTGCTTTAGTCTGTTCTGATAAATGCACAAAGATGACTAAATGGATTTACAGCAAATCTTATGTGGAAATAAGCAAGGCTTTCTCACCTGAAAGTTAGGTGGGCTGAACTGCCTTGCAGGTAAGAATATATAATTAGATCATCAGCGACAGCTGCATCACTTACTAGCTTATGAATTTGACAAGTTATTTACTCTTTCAGTTCGAGTTTCTGCATGTGTAAAATGGAGACAAAAATATTATCTATTTCTTAGAGTTGTTAGATAGATTAAATGAGTTAATAAATGTACAGAACTTAGAACAATCTTTGTCAATTATTAAATGCTCAACACATTTAATTATTACCATTTTCAGAATTTTCAGCATTGGTCTTCAACAATGCTTCAGATTATAAATTTTTTTTATTATATTTTTCTATCATCTTGTCTCTTTCCACTCCAAAGCTCCTATTTTTCTTTCATCTTCCTCTTTCCATCTCTTCTGCACTGGAAACAGATGAAATCTTGAGTATGCTAGTTGAAAAGTATGACTCCCTTACCTCACCAGGCCACCAGTGGGAGCTGAACTGTTTACATATGAATAATGAAATTGAATGGATATGAGCAAACTTCGGAGTGTCTCAACATTAGCTGTGATGTCGGATATGTTTGTAGAGTCCTTCCCTTTGAAATGTCTTCCTGAGTTGAATTAAAGATTGCAGGTGATGTTCACAGTTCTCTACCTTATAAAGAGTTTGACAAGTAAAGTGGACACCTTACAAATATTGCAACTTTCGAGAGAGTGTCTCTGAGTGTTCTATGACTATGTAGGTATTCTGGATAAGTGTTTGTGGGGCATACTATTTTTATAATAGCACCCATCCCCACCTTTCTGACTCTCTGAATACTCCCTACCCTTTCATACGTTTTTCTTCTCAAAGCATGGATTACCTTCTAATGGATTCTATATTTTTCTGATTTATTTAATTTCTAAAATTTTTATCTCTTCCTCCTAGAATGTAATCTTCATGAAAACAATGACTTTTGACTGTTTTCTTTACTAACATATTCCCAGAATCTAGGAAAGTGGCTGGCACCTAATAGGTGTATCAAGTTAAAAATGCCTCCAAGAAATTAATGACCAAAAATTAGTTT
The DNA here is from genome assembly GCF_020740605.2 of Lemur catta. Lineage (NCBI taxonomy): Eukaryota > Metazoa > Chordata > Mammalia > Primates > Lemuridae > Lemur > Lemur catta. The sequence goes on from NC_059129.1 coordinate 106,370,271, forward strand.
ATTTTTCACAAAGACTTTACATTTTCATTGCGTCATCTCATACAAGAGCACTATTCACTTATTCACTTATTCCTTACTCAGTATTTCCTATTGGGTATCTTATTGATACCTTAAACTCTACATGCCTCAAACTGAACTCAATATATTTCCTGTGTAATTTACTCCACTGATATCTTCCCAATCTGAGTTAATGTCAGGCTATTCTTTCAGTTGCTTAGGTCTAAAACTTTAGAGCCATCCTTGATTCCTTTGTTCTCTCATAACCATACATACCTTCCCAAAGCAAATGCTTCTGACTATATCTTCAAAATATCTTTAGATCTTAAACATCTGTCATCATCCCTACTGCCACCATGCTTATGGTCAGCATCTTCTCTTGTCTGAATTATTGCAAAGCACACCTAACTGGCCTTCTTGCTTCTACTCCTTTCCATGGACAAACTTAGCTGTGAGATTACTCCATTTTATTAAGAATTAAACCCAAACCCTTATGAGGATTTACAAGATTCATCACCTCATTTCATCTCCTACTACTAAATTCATCACTCACCCCATTCTCAGCTACTACTATTTTGGGAACTTACCAAACATACTCTCATTACAGGATTATTTTGTTGTCTTTACATTGGAATGGAATGTTTTCTTCTTCAAATTTTTGCAGGGGATTTCTTCTGATTTAGCATGTAGATTTTACATAAAACTTGACTCATGGCTTTTAGACAATATATCCTCTTTATTTGTGAAATGAAATAGAAACTTCCTTTATTTATATATTTTATAGTCTTGCAGCAATGATATACTTGATTGTCAATTAGGTTGGATATTATTCATTTCTTAAAATTGTACTGCATTAGGCTATATAAATGATGTGGAAAAAAGGTTCAAATGGCTGAGTAGGCTAGATATGTCATTTATAAAATAAACCAAATGTTAAGGGAAATCTGTATTGACTTGGCGTTACTCACTGGAACTGTGTTTCTCATAGCTGAAACAATCTTTGCTGTTAGCTTTTAAAAGGACACACTAGCTCCTCGGGATTGGTTTTCTATTTTTTTAATCAACTGTTGGACAATTGGTTGCCAAAAAGTAGAAATTAATAACAGTTTTCTGCACTTATTTGCCAATGAATATCAGTGTCTGTGAATGATAATGTTTCTACTGTTGGTGTTGATATGGACAGACTTACGTCTCTATGTCTGTGACAGCCTTATGATTGGCAGTGCAATGTATTGTTAACTATGCTCTCTAGGGCCAGACTGCCTGAATTCGACATCCTCTTTACTAGCTGTGCAATCCATGCAAGTTGTTTAACTTCTCTCAGTTTTCTCATCTGTTACATTTGGATGCTAATAGTAATTTCCTTATAGGATCCTTAGAAAGATTAGGAGTAAGTAAGTTAATAAATGCAATACTTTTATAGGAGTGCCGGCTTATAGAGTTACATGCTCAGAAAATGATATTTATTATTATGTCACTGCTCCTTTATTTTTTTTTCCCTAGAGGAAACATGTCACAGATGCCTATGAGGTTCTGATAAAACTTGTGGTTTCTCTCCAAAAATAACTACATTCAAACACATACACACAAAATTGTACACACAATTTCCACAGATTTTTCAGAGACCTCTGAAGCTCACTCCTGGATCAACAAGTGTCCATATATCCCTGATTAAAAAGTCTTGCTTAAGATGGTAAATTTTAACCCAAATATATTAATAACCACATTATATATGACTGGTTTAAATGAAACATATAAGTTAAAAGGCAGAGATTATCATATTAGATTTAAAAAATAAGATCTAGTTAAATGTCATCTAAAAGCAATCCACTTTAAAACTTAAACACAGATTGGTTAACATGAAAGGATAAAAAAGTTATACCATGTGTGTAGAAAAGGCTTAACTCAGTAGGCCTGGGTTGTTGTTCAAACTCTGTACATTTCCAAGAAAGGCGTGTGTTCATGACTGGCCCTTGTTCTACTCCTGGGAACTAAGCTCTTGGAATTTGCTGCCTGATAAAGGTATTTTTGCAGGCCATGCTGTATCTGTCTGTCCAGACAGTTTATGCCAATAATGTGATTTATGATGAACACTTACTGTTTCTCTGGGGGTCTGGATCTCAAGAAACTGAAGCTAATACTATAGCTGCTATATGCCTACATGACAGAACCTCATCAAAGACCCCCCATTGACTTGCCATTACTCCCTGGAACTGTTAGTAATAGCCACATATATCATTTCACCACCAGCTTTGGATGAGCTTTCTTGGTTGACATTGCTTTGCACATGGTGTCGGACATCATGGCTGGAAGAATTAAGTGTGTCCTGTGTGAATCCACTGTAAGGAACACTTAGAAGCTTGTACCCGTTTTCTTATGGACTTTACCTTATGTGCCTTTTCCCTTTAACTGATTTTACTTTGAATACTTCACTATAATAAACTATAGCCATGATTATAAAAACTTCTGAGTCCTATAGTTCTTTCTAATGAATCATTGAGCTTGAGGGTTGTCTTACTGACCCTTAACATACCATGCAAAAACTAACCAAAAGAATATTGGATTTGCCATATATTATCAGTCAAAGTAGACTGCAGAACAATGGATATTATCAGGGCTGAAAAAAAAGCTCGTTACATTACGTACATGGGTAATTATCTTAGAAAACGTAAAAATCTTATCATGTATGTGCATCTTAGTTTCAAAATAAATGAAATAAATACTAATAGACCTAAAAAGAGAAGTAGACAAATTGCAATTATACTTGGACACTTTGATACTCTTTTTCTTGTTGAAGGCTACAAAGTTAATAAAAATCTATTTTAATTTTATACAATATGAACAATAGGATTTTAAAACTAAAAAGTCCTTTAAAATACAGTATTTGTATGGTGAATACTACAAAATACTGAAGAAATAAATTAAAAAGACCCAAAATAACCAAGATTTATACTGTGTTCCTGGATTAGAAGGCTCAATATTGTCAAGGTGTCAATTTACCTCAATGTATTCTAAAGAATTGATACAATCCCAATGGAAATCAAAGCAGGTTTTTTCTTTTTGAGAAATCAATACATTGACCCTAAATTTACACGGACAAACAAAGGATTAAAATAGCCAGGACAATTTAGACAAAGGAAAATATTAGAGGACTCACATTATGCAATACTGATGGCTTATTATAAACTAGTCTGCTTAAGACACTGTAGTATTGGTGAAGGTATGAACACACACATCAGTGAAATAGAAGGGAGGCCTGATAAATAGACCCACACAAATATGTTTTATGAATTTTTGACAAAAGTGTAAAAGTAACATAATAAAAAACCATAGGGAATTTAACAAATGGTACTAGAAATATTGGATAATTATTTTCTAAAAATTGACCTTCAACATGTCACACCTATACAAAAATTAAAACTCATATGTATTATAAGCCTAAATTGAAAACATAAAAATATAAAACTTCTAGAAGAAAATGTAGGTGAAAATATGTATAACTTTATACAAGGCAAAGAGTTTTAAAATACAACATCTGAAGCAGGATCCGTTTTTTTAAATAGTAGATGAAACTTCACCTTAATACAAAAATTTTCTATGTGAAAGACACTATTCAGAGAATAAAATGGTTAGACACAGATTGGGGAAAACATTTCCAAATGATATATCTGACGAAGGATTATATCCAAAGTATCTAAAGAACTCTTAAAAATCAATAATAAGAAAACAAACAACTAAAAATAAATGAGGAAAAGTTCTGAATAGATACTTAATCAAAAATGATATATGGATGGGCAATAAACACATGAAAAGATGCTCAGTGTTATTTGCCTTAGGGAAATGGAAATAAAAACCACAATGAGCTACCACTACACATCTATTAGAATGGCAAAGAAAAAAACAAAACAATAAATTAAACAAAAAAACAAAACTCTGACATTATCGAATGATGGCAAGAATGCCAAGCAATTATAAATCTCATTCATTGCCACTAGGAATAAAAAATGATATAGCTACTTTGGAAAACAGTATGGGCAGTTTATTATGAAGTTAAACTTTCCATAAAACCCAACAGGCCTACTTCTAGAAAGAGGCCTAAATAAAACAAAAACATGTTCCCCAAAATATTTATATATAAATTTTTATAGCAGCATTATTTATAATCACCAAAAACTAGAAACAACCAACATGTCCTTTAACAGGTGAATAGATAATGAACTATGAAATACCCACACACTGAAAGATGTTTCAGCAATAAAAAGAAATGTGCTATCGATTCACACAGCAACACGGATACATGTTAAATGTATTTTTCTAAGTGAGAGAATCAGACCTAATATGCTACATTATAGGATTCCATTTTACGACATTCTGGAAAAGGCAAAATTGTGAGGAAGAGTGGTTGCCAGTGGTTGGAGTGGTGAAAGGTTTTACTACAAAAGGGCAGCACAAAGAAATTTTGGCATTGATGAAATGGTTTTATGTGGTACTGTGATGGTGATTATAGAATTCTATGTGTTTGTAAAATTTCATAAGACTAAACATCGAAAAGAGTAAATTTTTAATGTCTGCAAGTTTTAAAAAATCAAACAGGATACTGGCAAAACCAAAGATAGAATGCAGATTGTGGCAATGAATCTAATTGCATTACAAATAAATGATATTAGCACATTGAAGAGGGTGAAAAAGAAAGGACTATGTCTAATAACTTTGGAAAGCAATGTTTTCACTGGATACTGTAAGGGTAATGATAAAAATAATAGTCTACAAAAACTGAACTCTAGTTGGTAAATTTGTTTCTGATAGAGGTATGTTTATAAATTCTGAAGCTACCAATATAACAAAAGTAAATATTTGTAGATAATGAGAGACAAGTGTCCCACTGTTGGGGAAATAAGTTACAAATAAGCAGAGGAAGAATGCTACATGAACCTATTTTATATATACATATATGTTCATATCTATGCATATATTTGTATGTAAATACACACAGAGATAGAAAAAAATATATGCTTGTGTATACGTGATTACTAAATATACATATGTATGTATGCACGCACAGGCAGAAATAGCTAGATGTATATACATAGTACACACATGCACATTTATGCACACACAAACACATAGATAGCTAGTTACAGAAGTATAGAGAGATTATATAGATGCTTGTATATGTTATATATATAGATGTACATATATATATTTATATAGTTCTATTCACTAAGAGGGTCTAGGAACAGTGATATTCCAGTAGCAATGAATATACTTAATGTCCACATCTTGGTTTTTAAAAACCATTCCCCAATTAAAGAAATGGACTCCTTAGAGAAAGGTTGATTCTAGAGCTGTGATAGGCAAATTACTAGATGGTCCTGGAGCATTTTATAATACTAGGTAGTAAGGAAGTGTTCAAACCCCAAAATATGGGGGAATGTCAAAGGTCTTTAGGAGCAGATCTGAAAGAGCTCCCATTGGCTGAAGCTGAAACATTTTGAACAATTACATAACCACAGTAATGAATAATTACCCAGATAAAATAAGTATCAATGAGCCCCTACTGATATGAATGAATACTGAATAAATAAATGAATTGAGGCAAGGGTACAACTTCTTTCAGTGTAATTCTACTAAATAAATGTATCAGGAATGAAGGAAATAGAAAATCACTATTAGAACATGATAATAATAATTGATGCAGGCAGAGTTGTATGATAAAATTAATGGAGAAAATTTTAAGGTGAAACAGGGTATTTGCATTCCCAAAGAATTGCCCATCCCCAATATTTATTAAATATAAAAGAGAAAATTAACTTACAGTAGAGAAGTCAGGCAGATACCACCTTAACCAAGCAATCAAGGTTAACATACCAGAAGTAAGCCATACCAACATCACGTACCCCTAACATAATGCAATGAGAAGGGCACATGATCTCTGTGGCATGCTAGCCAAAAATCCATGACTTCAATCTCACCATGGGAAAGCCTCAGACAACACCAAACTGAGGAACATTCTGCAAAATACCTGACCTGTATTGTTCAAAAGTGTCAAGGACATGAATGACAAGGAAATAGGAATTGTGATAAGTAGAAGGAGACAAAGGAGATATAGCAACTAGTTGCAATGACTTCCTGGGTTAGATCCTGGAACAGAACACAGTCGTTGGTGGAAAAACTCACAAAATCCAAATAAAGTCTGTCATAGTTAATAAGATGGTACCAACATTAAGTTCTTGGTATTATGGTCATGTAAGATGTAAACATTGTGAGAAAACTGGGCAAGGTCATAGGAGACTATACCATCTTTGCAACTCTTCTATAAGTCTAAAATTATTTAAAAATAAAAAGTGTTTTAAAAAACCTTCTTATATCCTGTCACTTTTTGTGTCTTTTTGACACATTCTTTTCTGACATGTTCAAGAACTAGAGGTTTATTCATATGACAAAAGTTCTCACCTATAGAGTAAATTATTCTCAACTTGGTTGTATTTTTCCTTTCCCTTCCTTTCTAATATTTCTCTCTTTTTTTTTCCTCATCAGTTTTATAATCCCTAAGAAATTCCTTTTGGAAGTGAATAAAATAAAGCGATTTTTTATCATTGTGTCTTTTATTTATTTTACTTTAAAAAATTTGTATTATCATATAGTTTTTCTAGTGCTACACTTGGAACTTAGGGCGCTTGATGGATACATTTCTGTAACCAAGGTTACATGGCTATTTTAAAAAAAAAAGCTACAGTTACTCATTTCCTAATTTGCAATGCAATTAAATGAATTGGATTGATAATGATGTGCTGAGTTTAGGCTATGCTTTGAATCAGTTGGCTCATCTACAAAATGACAAGGTGGGATTAGATAAACTCTGTGGTGCTTTCAGTCTTTAACTTTCTGTGAAACATTGCATATGAATGCTATTTGGAAGACGTTACACTGATTTATGTCGTTTAATTTATTTGGATTTAGGACCTCTTGAACTTGACATGTAATTTTGAACATTTGCAAATTATTCTGAGTCAAGAGCTTTAGAGATATCCACATCAGATGGTTGAACCTATTATTCTTAGCTTTCCTGTTTAGGTTATTGGCCCCATGGGTGCAGACATATTTTGTTTATCATCAATGATGACACTATCATTTTCCTGCAATTCTGTTCCCATGAAACTACTTCAAGGACATATTCTGGAGACAGCCTGTCTTTGGATTACTGTTTTATATACCATCTGGAAACTTCAGCTGGTACAGAATTTTAACCCTCACTATTTAAAAACAACTGCCCATTTAGGAAATATCCTTATTACCCAATCTCCTCCTAGAAGAAGAAGGTACACAATGGATACTTTTAAACAGCCCTATGTATTCCTTTGTCCAAAACATGCATCTAGGGGCAAATAAATATACATTTCTGACAATAATTAAGAATCTGTTTTTGAATGATTCCTGTAATGCTCCAGGTGAAAAGTTCATTTTGAATGTGAAAAAGTAAATAGCAACAAAAATAACGTAAATAGGTTTCTTCTTGACTTGGATAGAAGAGAAACATAAAAATAAAAAAAATAACTCATATTTAATGTAAACCTCATGATTAAAAATATTGAAATTGCTTTTGCTGGGCATAGTGATTAAATGTTCTCTAGACGGTGACTAAATTTGATTCAGATACTTTCCCATCCTAGCTGTGTGATATTAGACAATTTGGCTTATATCTCTAAAACATAGACTTCCTCATTTGCAAAGTGGGACAAGTAAAATAATTGGGTAAAGTGGCTCTTTTAAGAATTAAGTGAGTTCTTTGACATGAAAGCCTTTAACACAATTCTAGCACATGGGAAACTAAATGTTAACTATCATTGTTGTAATTGAGATGCTTGTTCTAAGGTAAATAATGAGGATGCTACCTGGCCATTCATTAATTAATACATTGCCTTTGAGGTAGTGACTATTCTGGTTTTGGAGAGGTGGTACACTGTCACTTTGTCACCTATTCACAATCTGAATGGCAGCTATTTCAAGTAATTTAATCTATGTGTTTAAGGAAATGTACTGAAACAATTCAAATTATACCTCTAAGAGGCAGCAATAAATGGACACAAAAGAGACTTGAGTCTCTCTCTCCCTCTCTGTCTCATTATCTTTCTCTTTCTGAGTTTGTGTGTGTATGGTTTTGAGTATTTGTAGTGGAGTAAGAAGATGTATTAACTTTGGCAGTTAGTAAGATAAGAAGGTATCTGTATTATTGTTATTTTTTTGTTTTTACTTAGAATGTATATCCTTAAACCCCAGGCACCTAATTATTTTTTTTATATATGTTTCTCAAAGCTGATGATCCAATAAAAGGAGTGTGCACTTCTTACTTTCTTGGTATGTCTGGGTACCTATTCGTATCTCAGTCACTCAGGACAGACCTGGGGTGTACGTATGGCATTTAATAGGCACTGGTTACCTCTACACCAGAGGCACAACTTGTAAATCGTGCACTTCATTGCTGAGATTGCTGGAATTGTGCCTCACTTTTGCTTTCCAGTCATATTGATAGTCCTGTTTTTGCATTTGAGATTTGATTCTGTCTCCATGGGTTTATTGTTTGTGGTATAAAGAAGGCAGCTCCCACGCTTAGAAACTTCAGGGATCAATCTTGAGTGTTTGAAATGTTTGCTTAAATCTTACTTGCTTAATCAGGCTTTTAGCTGATTGCTCCACAGTTCAGTGTTTGCTTTATACAGTTCTACTGGGTACTGTTATAAAGCACTCTATGAATTGTTGCTGAAATGCACATTACTATCCAGGAGACTTATTTTATTTGGTCATATTCTTACATCTGCAGTGGAGCACAGCGGGAAGCATTTAAGGCATTTCTCTTCAAATCACCAAGAAGTTAAGAAAAATAAACACTTCCAAAAGAATTTTCTGAAGGAATTCATGAGAGGTGTTTGAGAATTATGGTTTAAGTTGTCTTTCATAGCTTCACTTAGCTCATAACTTTAAAATCTGTTAACAGTCATTTTGAGGTACTTGCTGATATATCTGTGAAAAAGAATCAAAACGTGACAAATAACCAACACAGCAACCACAGGTTCAATATATGTGATATTCATGTATGAGAGAATTACTCCAAAATTTAATTAAAAAGTCTGGGCACTCTCAGTCCAACTGTGTAACAATAAGCAAAATAATAGATCCAGAAATATACTATGTAACTACTTGAAATCACCAATTCATACATATGAGTTAAAGTTGATTAATAAAATAATTTCTAGTATTAAATCAAAATTAAAGTAACAAATTCAATTATATTATTTACACATGTTCAAAGTATATGCAAAAATATTATGTCATTTCATTTTTGTGAATGATTTTTCCCTCACTAGCTTGTATCTGCCATGAAGGCAGGAGTTTTTATTTAAGGTATTCATCGCTGTATTTACAGTATCTAGAACAGTTTCTGGCATATAGTAAGTGCTCAATAAATATCTGTTTTATGTATGAATGACCTAGTATTTAAGGTCTACAAAGGTTTCCTTCTTACTGTAAACCTAGAGCTACCACAGGATCTTGCCATAATAGGTGCTCAACAAGTGAGGGCCACCTTGGAGTCAGACCACCTGGATGTGCCTGTGGAATACAGGAGTCCATGTGGAGCTAACTGGACACTGCTGATTAAGTCTCATGTAACTTTGCCATACATTATAGAATTCATATTTTTTAAAAAATATATATTTTTCTTTTCAGGGTGATGATATATCTAACAGACAAAATAAATAATAATAAGCCTAAGTCTAGGAAGAATCAAGTAAAATATTATTCGTTAATACTCAGGCACTGTTATATCAAAAGTTACAGGTTGTTTGACGTAGTAGAAACATTGTTCTATCCAAATTTTCATACCAGGAATGCAACACCATTTGTTTGTTAATGAAGCCTCTTTCTAGGCAATGTGCTAAAAGCCCTTCAGTTTAATCACTGATCAGAGGGTACAGATTTTATTTCTGAATGCTAAAAACATGCCATTTTATAATGAGAAAGCAACCAATATTTTGGTATTTAAGTAAGTGTATTGCTTCCTATATGCTTAATTTAACATTATTACTCCTCCCTTTGAGTATACAGATAGAAAAAATATAAGTGGTAGTAGCATATACTATAAACCTTTACATAATGTTATTTTATCTCTTAAAAAATGCTACAAAATGTTTGACTTTGTATTCTATGTTCTTCTCATGCCAGATTTATATCCTTTTTTATATACACTTAAAGTATTTGCCATGTGAATCCTGACCCATTGTATCTCTCCATATATAATTATGTTTTTATTTTTACATTTCTGTCTCCAAAGAATCTCTCAAATCCATATTTTTCTTTGTATTCCACACCAATTTGAGTCCTACTTCCATAGACTATTTTAGTAATTTCCTGGCTGGTCTTCATTTTCAGCATGTATTTTCTCCCATGGTTCTCCTAGCTTCAATACCCCCAATCTGCACTCTTCTTTCATGTTAATTTTCTCCACACTATAACCAGAGTGAGTTTTTAAAAAATTAAATCACATCTTGTTAGTTCCTGGCTTATATCTTTCCAGTGAATTCCCTTAGCACTGAGAATAAAATCCAAACTCCTCAGCAAGGCTGGAATTAGTAGGGAGATGAGGCCCTACCTCCTTGCAATGTATACTCTCTCTCTCTCATTCTCTATGTTCCAGCTTAGACCTTACAACTAACCCAACAACGCCCATTTTACATATGAGGAAATAAAAATTTAGAGAGTAAATTTGTCCTAAGTTGCACAACTAATAACTGACAGAATAGGACTTAGGTCTATTTGACTCCAGAGCATATACTCATATCCAGTGCTAAAAAAAACTCTAATTTCTTTCTCTGTGGACCCTTCCCTGATACTTTAATTTGCATTCCAGAAACATTTTCTACCTCTATTAGTACTTATAACATAAGTTTGTTAATTAAAATTGCATCTTTCTCTGAGACCTATAGGCTTCATAAGGAATGTCCTAGTACAGATTTTGATGCAATGTCTAGCACATGATAAGCAATGGCTATCACCTTCTCAAAAATTGGTTAATTCATTATTCAAGGCTGCAATTAACTAATATAAAGCAGAAAACACTACAGATATGTTACAAAGATTTAAATAAAATTAATTTCTCTGAATACTGATAATTAATCTAAATGGAAAGTTGAGGAGAACAATTGGCTTTCCATTTTTTCCCCATTTTCTAACAACTGGTATTATTTTAGCATATTCACCAGAAAGAAAAGTAAAACCAAACAAAAGTCAAAAAAATTCTTGTTAGTTCCAGAGCAGAGATATAAATTAGATAATCAACAATATTCATTTTAAGAAAGTTTCAGTAGGCATGGTACCAGTTCTTCATTGTATGTCTGGTAGAATCCAGCTGTGAATGTTTTGTCCTGGGAGCAACTTGGGTGGAACTGGAGTCCATTATCCTAATTGAAGTATCTCAGCAATGAAAAAATAAGTACCACATATTCTCACTAAAAAGTGGGAACTAAACAATGGATACACATGGACATTAAAGAGATATAAAGAACATTGGAAACTAAGAAGGGTGAACGATGAGAGGAGAGTAAAGAATAAAAGCTTGCCTATTGAATACAATGAACATCATCAAGGTGATGGGCATATTGAAAGTCCTGACTTCAGCATTATGTAGTGTATTCATGTAACAAAAACATTTGTATCCCCTTAATATTTTGAAATTAAAAAATTATAAAAAAAGAAAAAGTTATTTGTTATAACATCATGTGAGAGCAATTACTATTTAGTGGGGGTTATAGAGGCAGGATCCTCTATGGGAGCTTTTCTCTTAGTGGCCCAGCTCACTGACACCTTTCTCTAGACCCGAGAATTGAACTAATGTCTGTAATTGACCAATTCCACCCATAGCAACAGTCCTGGTAAAAATATTGCTGGAAGCTGAGGCAGTCTGAAACACGGTGGTTGATTCTGGTCATACAAAACAATCGATATCGCACAATGGCTTGGATAACTATCACTAAGGTGTATTTTTACATATAGTTCACTTTATTTTCCTCCCACACCCCTTTCTCTTGTGGGAAAGAAAATATTACACAGTATTCAATAGATTAAAATAAGTAATTTACCTACTTTGCACATGATATATTAAAAATAAACAGAATCCATAGAGACCAATATTTCATTCAAGAAATAAGCTAACAAGCAGTCACCACTGTAATGATACTCCTACAATTTATTGATTAAATAACAGTTTGGTTTATATTACTGAAATGCTGGAATTAACTGGACAACTGTATCACACTGACATCTTCTTACATGTTAGTCAGACTTGGAAATGATTGACTAGAAAAGCAAAGCATGAATCCATCTTTACATTTATGATCAACTCAAAGATGGTCTGTTTCAGGGAATATTGCACTTTTGTGACCAATGACTATTTACAGAATATAAGAATGAGGTGCTGAAATTTTTAATATGAACTTTCCAGGTAATGAGACTTTGTTGGTGTTGATTAGTCAAAAGTGGAAGTATAAAAGATGAAAGTAATGAGTTAAATATTTTGAAAAAGATCAAATTCTTAACAGAAGGTAATTTAGAATTAATTTAGTTTTAACCGCCTGACAGTTTACAGGTTTGGAAACAAATGCAGAAAGATAAAATGGTCAATGATCTAGTTAGTCCAATATTCTTTCCTCTCTTGTTTTGTTTTCAATATTCACCTTGACAATAGCAAAAGTTTAATTAGAACCACATTGCACTCAATTAGGAAACCTGGTTGCAGTTGCTGAGAACATTGGATTTAATCTGGGAATGTAGAGTATCTCAGATTTTCTTTGTTTCTTCTTACTGTCATTCCCTGTCTCAATCAGTTTGGTTAGTATAACAAAAACTCCATGAACTGGGTGGCTTAAACAAAAGAAATTTATTTCTCAGAGTTCTGGAGGCTGGGCAGTCCAAGATCAAGGTGCTGGCAGATCCAGCGTCTGGTGAGGGCCCACTTCCTTGTTTGCCATCTTCTCCCCATATCCTTACATGGCAGAGAACAGAGTGAAAAAAAGAAAGCTCTCATGTGTCATTTTATAAGAGCACTAATCCCATCAGGGGGGCTCTACTTTCATGACCTTGCAAAGGCCCCACCTCCTAATACCAGCACACTGGAGTCAGGATTTGAACATACAAATTCTGGGGAGACACAAACATTTAGTCTATAGCATTCTCTGTTATTTAAAACTTTTTTCCCAATATTATATTATATACAGGCTATCTGTTTCTCTACGCAGATGCATCACTGAGGTTTTTTTTCTTGTTGTTTCTTCATGCATTTGTTTGGTATAGCCAGTACTCGAGGCTATTTCTTAATGGACGCACCATAATATAAATCATCCCAAACAAGAAAAGTCACGAGACACTACAAAATCACAAAAATTTTTGGTGCATTTTTAAAAATAGCTATGAAGGTGTCATAGAAAGCTATGGGTCATAGGTAGGAAATATAACTGTTTCAGAATGGAAGAAATTAGCAACTGAGAGCATTAAAGAATGCAGATGGAAACACATGAAGCTATTGGGAATAGCACTGACCCAGGCCTGACTCCCCTACTCACTAGAGATGTGATTTGACACACTTCACTTCAAATTGATGGTCCATAGGTTTCTCACCTCCTCAAAGAAGAGATTGGATTAGAAAGTCTCTAAGATCCCTTGCTCTGAAATTCTGATTTCAGTTCCTAAGTTTCTTCTTCTGCAACTATATATATTGGATAGGACTTGGAAGCAAATTAATGAATTCTAGGTCACTAGCATCCATCATATGGCTTGGTGTGTAAAAGGAAAACTGTTGCTAGAAAGGAAAGCATATAATTTTTGTACAAAATATAACCAAACATAGTCATGAGTAAACATATATTTTAAACCATAATTGTAAAGAAAAGTAAGCAAGCTGCCTTGTTTTATTAAACTTTTTACAGAGATATTTCAGAGGAATCTCTAGATTGCTATTTTCAATCTAGAATTTAAGAGCAAAGGAATATTGGAGTATACAAATTACCTGAAGAACAAAATAATTAGTTTTGTCACTGTCCCAGAAACCTTAAAAAGAATATGGCCTAAAAATAGATCTTCATTTATTCAGTACCAAAAACAGTACAAAAAAAGTGATGAAAGGAATTAATATTTCCTTCTCTTCCAATTATGGTTTGTCTTAATGTCACATCTGGGACCGCCATGGCCATCTGGCTTCCTTGCCTAGGATCCATAATTTAACCAGAGACAATGATTACCTACATTTTAGTGTTTTACAGTCTACGATCATTCCATCATCATAATAACATTGAGTGGAGGTTATTATTAACCCCATTTAACAGATGTAAAAAGAAGATTAGGGAATTTTATCAATTTTCCCAGTTTCAAGTAGAATATAAACAATGGTATAAAACCTTATATCTTCATCTCCTAACTCCAGATCCCTGGTGTAAGTGCCCTACATTTTCTTGGCATTAATATTTACTTACAACTGAATAAGACTACAGCCAACTTCCTGGGCTAAATAGAATGAAGATGTGCTTGCCCTTAGAGCACCAGAGTGTCTGGTTTTATTTCTAGTATGTGGACTAGAAAGGCAATATGTACCATAATGGCAGGAGATAAAATGACTTGTGGCACTGTGCTTCTGGAGAAAAATGAAATTATAGAGCTGACCTCCCAGCCATAAAGCATTTTATTATATGGTCACAAAGTGTCACTCTCTATAGGGCACCACAAGATCACTTTACTTTAACCCTCTTTGGCACAGGGGTATGTGTCAAAGTATCTTTTAAAAATATAATGTTTCCACCAATCATATTTATATTCTTCTTTATTCAAGCTTGTGTTTATATAAGTCTATTTCTGAAGCAACAGTCTTGATGATAATTTAAGTGAATGAATTAATTAAAATTCAAGATGGCACATATTTTTTACTTGAAAGGAGTTTAGAATCTATTCCAAATTTATTAAATCCATAAATTCACATTTATAGACTCTATTAAAATACATTCTAGTTATATAATGATTTTATATTTTGGAATGAGAAACATGAACTTTAATTGGTTAGCCCACTAGCTTAAAACTTTATAAACCCCTTTCTTCCTCAGACATAATTGACATAAAAACACATTCATTTAATCTTTATTAGAAACCGGATTTGGATTCCAATATCAACATTCTTACAGTGGATCCTGTTTTTTAAAATAACTTTCTAGAGGTATCAGAATATTAGCCTTATATAAAATAGCAATTACTGTATTTCTCACAGTTTTATGGCTTTTTATAGACTGTAAAATGTCACAGACTGCATCATCTCACTGAGACTTTACAGCTAGCCTAGAGGTATTTATTTTTTTATTAAAATTTAGAGTTTCAAAAAACTAATAACAAACACCAACCATTAGCTTGACCACAAACACCATCACAAAACACTTAGATTCCAAGTTTCAGAGAATCTTTCTCCTTCATATAGTTGGAAAGCCTCAGAAAGAACATCTGAAACTATGTCTTCTAGGCCCAAACTGGGCACCCTCTGTATTCTTCTCAAAAAACAGCTTCTTGTGGACTATATCTTGGTATCTGTGTCACCATATCTAGTATTTTTGGAGCCAGAAAGATTGACTTGTGTTTACGCCTTTTAATTCTCTCTAAGCTATGGTTTCCAACTTATAAAATGAGGTTAAGATAGTTGTGCAGATTAAATAATTAAAATATCTAGAGCACTTGGTACAAAATGTGAAATATAATTTATTTTCAATAAGCTATATAACATTGTTTATGATTGCATGATTAATGTTAAGATACAGTACTTTATAATGGGTAGAATATTGCCTAAGAAAGTGGAGGCATCTTACAAGCTGAGTTAGATGAGTAAATTTTGCTTAGAGTACAGGTTTTCAGATAAATAAGCAAAGAAACTACACTTACCTTTTCTTGTCTTATCTCTAGTAGCCATAAAATAAGTTAAGCAAATACAATTAATTTACTGCTATTCAAAATATAAACTATTGTGCTAATTTGCACGTGGTTCTTCAGTTACCTGAAACTAATTTAAAAATCTGAACATTGTTTTTACTGAGAGTCCATCAATATAATAAGGGTGAATATTTAGAAGGTAACATTGGCAAAAGTTTTCCAAACCAGAAAGTGTAAGAAATCAGAGTTAAGAAAATTGCTTGCCCATGAACTGTCTCTCCAGAAATAACTGTTTAAATCATGGGGGAAAACATCTCATCAAATTCACTTATTAATAAAACTTTACAAAGAAGTTTTTACAGTAAGTTTAGGAGCAAAAAAATCTAGAGATAGAAAATGTAAATTACCTGGCAACTATTGAACCTGCAATATTGACCAATAATTTGTAATTTATAACATTAGATTAGCTATGCTTCCCTTAGTCTATTTTAACATGAATATTTTCCTCTTGATCTTATTGATCTTATTTTAACCCTTATTATTTTTAATCCATGAGTCTTAAAACACATGTTGGAAGAATAAGATTATAGCATTAAAGAGTTTAATATAAAGCATAGTTAATCTTTTCTTTATTAACCTCTAAAAGAATATGTTAGCATCCTACACTCACATTGTCATTTAGAAAATATTTTTCCTTTAAATATACACAAGGCCACATGCATTAATTAAATAAGTTTATAATCCTATAGATAAATGTTTAAAATTTATTCTGTACTATTTATCATAAAGTTAAAGGATTTCATTAATTTAAAAAATGTGAAATATTGATGTTGCATTAATACCTAACTTAAGAATCCTATAAGGAATTGTTGAAACCCATTGAATTAAAAGAAATGGTCCCCCTGGATTATTGGTTCTTTTGGGATAAATAATGTCCAGCATAATATTGTAAAATACATAGTTGTAGATTAAAAATTGTTGAATTTAGCTATCCTGTTGAGGTAATTACCACTTTGGGAAATGATATTCTCTTATGAGTGATTTTAGGACTTGTTGGGTTCTTATAGCTAAGATGCTGAACAGGTCAAAATGGGCAAGTTGGTTTATACTAACAAAATGAATTCTCTAAACTATTATTATGACTGTTACTCAAGATATCCTAAACAGTAAAATTTAACACATAAAAACTTAAGAGGCCTTTATAACCTTGTCCTGTGTCAGTCAGGGATCTCAGATACAAGTAGTAGAAACTTCTTAAAGTAATTTTTAAAAACTATTTAAGAATATCAAAGTGCTTTCCAATTAGGAAAGCCAGCTGGTCAAGCCAAAGTTCACACAGCCATTAATAATGTTTAAACCACACTTGCTGTGTCTATTTTAGCCACTGTAGATACAGACACGAAGGCCACCCTGGGTGTTGCTGACCTCAGTGGCAGGATCTCCATCTTTCCCCAATGAATTATACTTGAATCCTGCTTTCTCACCTTGCCCATATCTGAATTAGATCTCACATAGCTGAGTCTTAGTGGCAAAGCCTACCTCACATCCTGGTAACCTGAGTTCAAGTGGAGGTTGCCAAGCTGGCATTCTGGCTTCTGCTTACTAAGCAGAAGCCATGGGAGAATGCGGGATGCTAAAGACGGAACTTTCCCAGCATGGAAAGGTATCAAAAAGGTGTTATATTGCTGGAAACATCACATATTTTCACCATAAGTCCCTAGCCAGATCTTCACCCTCACTCCCTCCATACATCCTGGCTCTCTTTGTTTTAGTCATAATTGTGTTTTTCTTTAGCTTATCATTAACAGAAGGATTTTTATATAGCTGTGTTTAATTCTCTACAAAAAGATGGAATAATACTTGTCTTGCTTTCTTCATAGGCCAAAAGAAATATAAAATAAGATACCTTACAGACATTTTGGAAGCAAAAACTCTTTTAAATATAAGACATTATTATTAATATAATAATCCCTTAACATCTTTGCAGAAGGGCTAGGGCATATTACAGGAACATCATTATAGTCTCAGGAAGATCATTCCTTGAATTTATCATGTAGTCTTCCAAAGAAGATGAATAAAGTCTAATAACATGCTTTTCCTAGGTAAGCAAGGATGTACTATTTTTTTTTTTAACTAAAAGAAGAGTTCTTTAAATCTGAAGAAGCTTTGACTATAGGAGTAATGTTTAAATATTAAAAACATTTTCATTAATTAATTTTAGAGAAGCTTCACATAGTCATTAAGAGCAAGAGCATTGAAATTGACTAGGGCTACATTTCTGGATCCTTAGTTACCAGTTTTTTCACAGGAAGAATTATTTAACCATTTTAAATCCCAGTTTCATCTTTTGAAAAATTCATCCACCATGTAGTTACTATAATTAAAAGGAAAATATGTATAAGTTAAATCCCACAGCATCTAGCATATATTATGTGATCAAAATGCAAGTTATTATAAATACTTTCATCATTTTATATATTAAACAAAAGTGATTGAAATCATAGCATCACAGCATTTAATTTATTCTTTTTTTTTTTTTGAGTGGTGAGTGTGTGTGTGTTTATTCTGAAAGATGTCTGTTATATTGAATCAGGAAGGAAATCAATTGTTGCCACTTTCATGATTCATATTTCTGGAAAAAGTCCCTAGAAGACAATCCAAAGGGAATAATTATTTTTTCATAATTTCACTTTTTAATTGACATTGCTAAGGTAAATTGTCTAAATGTGTTTATATAAACCACCTAAAACTGTTGAAGGCCATAAATAAAATTTTTCTTTTTCTCTTATAAAAATCCCATTATGCATGTTAACTGTGAAGTATATTCAATGGATGATAGTGACTTGTATTTTAATTTTTAGTTAGGGTTAAGAAACCTACTATTGATGTGTTAATTCACCAATATTTAAATATTTATTTTGCCTTTATACTCTAGAGTTTGCTTAAATACTAGTCTCTGTTTTCATAACCTCTGAAGAAAGGTTAATTGATATTGAGGTCAGGAATTTATCATAGAAACATTACTGATATTTCAAGATTACAGTCACATTTGGTCCAATTTCTAACTGTAAATTAAATGGTAAATATTTTTACAATAGAAAGTTCATTTGCACTAAATATATTACCAATATGTCTCAATTTATAGCAATGACCTTTTAAAAAATTTATGAAAATTAAGTTTTTTAATGCAATATAATGGCAATACTTTTGCTATAACAATCACCTGTGAAAATTAAAAAAATATGCTTACTGATCTTGTAGGTCTAGGGAAAATAATGTTTAATAATAATCTACATTGGTTTTCACTGACTAAATTTAGAAAATAATTACATGATAAAGATGAATGCAAAAAAAGAACTGGCAAATAGAAAGTAAAAATGAAAGGGGCTTGTTCAGAAACTTGGTGTCTTGAAGATTTAGGAAAAACAACTTCTAGACATAAATTATAGTAGATGAGATTCTAATAGACTCTCAGTGACAAATACCTAGTATGAATTCTCCTTTAAAAAGATTGATTCAGTCTTGTGGAAATGATCAGATAAAGGATGTGTCCTTTTCCCAGAAGTCTGATTAGTCACCAAGTAGCTACAACATGTTAAAAAAAGAAAAGATATAGAGAACAGACTGTAGAAATATGTCTAGAAAAATAACATTTGGGTGGCAGTTACTGATACAGGGCACTGTCTAAAAGCAAATGGATTAGAAGATTACGAATTTTTAGAGGAATTTGTATTGGTATAGAGAAAATTAAAGAATAATTTTTTAAGTGCCTGATAACGCTAGTTAAGCTTTAAAAAAATCCTAAGTCAGGGAGAAGGCTGCAAAACAGCATCTTCCCCACCAGTAGATGACAGAAATTTTCATAGCATATTGCTAGATAAAAATAGATAAAGAAAATCACACAGAGAGCAAAATCATGGCCTCTTCAAGAAACTGCCCCATCTCCAGAATAGAAAGCTTTTATGATATTTACCCAGAGGAATTTCAGAATTGCTATGTTTCCATGACTGGCATGGAACTCTTATTCTTCCCCTTTGCAAAAGGGAATGATTGTGATCTCTGGTTTGCCATTTTAGCTCATAGACTGTTGGAAATAAAGAGCCACATTTAGACCATTAGGCAGGGGGCCTTTTCTTAGAGCTGGAGGTATTAGCTGGACCGTTGACTTATTGGAAAGGAAATGTCTTCTTCATTTGGAAGATTATGAAGGGCAAATATTTGTTGATGCGAAGACTTGACCATGGCATCAACGATGTTATGTGTTCAGCAAATTGATCTCATTTTCTTCTTGAGTATACAAACCAACCACGTTTTCCTAGCATTTAGGTGTAGACCATGTGACTAAGCTCAGACCAATGGAAACTGAATGGAAGTTGTATTGCCAATGGAAACTGAATGGAAGTTGTATTGCTATCTCTAGGCCTTACCCATTAGAGTCTCCCACATGTAATATCTACCTCCCAACTCTGTTGACTTCAATGATTTGTTATATAAGCAAACAAAAACTTTTAGTGCATCTAGTCACTGAGATTTGGGAGTTATCATGTTACACAATTCCTGTACCATTAAATAAGATAATCTAAAAAAAATTACTTGGCCCAAAACCTACCTCTTCATAAATCCTCATAGACGCTATTTATTTAATATCAAGTTCTTTAAAAGTTCTAAGATTAAAGTATCAAGAATGACATTTAAAATTAATGCATATAAAGAAGATGAGAATTAGTTATTGCATGTGGACATGAAAGTAATGCCAGAAACAGAATACTTTTTCTAATAGTTTAAGGAATGATATAGAATAAATGCAGAACATTTTTATTTTCCCAGAAGTCAATAAAAAAAAAAACAAAACCAATGGGTAGAAATCCCAACGAGCTATGCTTTGATTTAAATGAGAAAAGATTTAAGACTATAAGTGCAGGCTTTTCCCAATATGGCAGCCAACTAAATGTAACTATATTCTAGTAGCGACATCTCTCAAGCATTTTCTAACCCTGTTTTGAAATTCCACAGTTTCAAACAATTTATGCATTTTTAGAAGAAAATATATAAATACTGAATGTATTTTATATATTTTCTACAAAAGAAATATGTTAAAGCAGGAAATACTAAATTTTCAGAAGTTAATATGAGGAAATATGTCCCAATAACCATTAAGAGAAAAAAAATATCTACCGGACATGAAATAGTACTTTAAATATGTTTCAAAAGGTAGAATCTGAACAAACATCCTTCTAAGGAAATTATAAATCATAAAATAAATTAAATTGTTATTCTGTAAGTGATAATTTTTAAAAATAAACTTCTTTGCTCATTCTTTAAAATGTCAAACTGTAAAATCTACCCTCAAAAACTGAAATTCAAATCTACAAATATTTTCCTATTAATTAAATTAGAGTGCTCTGTCTTAAGGTGTTGCTCTAATTAATATAGGAAGTTGTATAACTGCTATCACTCCTGCAAGATCAGGTTTTATTGAAACAGAAAGTTCTCATTCAAATTTTACTTTTTAAAATTTACTTTGTCTTTGATTATTCTTGGAATGAATGACTGAAGTACTTTGTAATTCAAACTAATAAAGATGCATAAATTTAGAATTGTCTTGAACATAAAAATCCTCAAAACAGCCATGATTTTCTGACCATTGCCTGGCAACGTTCTCTAGATATCTGATGTTTCACATCATGAGCACCAGTAACAGGTACAGTGAAACACATAACTTCTACATTTATAAATAAATCTTGGTGATGTACTATTTAAGATAATCTTTTATTGATAATTTATATAATTCTGAGTTATTTTTAAAATTGCCCAGAATCACTTCACTCCCTAATTATCTTCACTTAACGTTATGTTGATATATTGTCCTCTGAGTTAAATTTACCCCCACACAAATGAAGGAACTGATAAAAAGTTCCCAACTATCTAATATAAGAGCACATGAAAGTACGCTTTCAGCTCCTAGGACAGAATAGGTCACCAAAAGAAGGCAGGCCAGAATGTGGATATACAAATGTGAATTATCTCTCAAGTAAGGTTTTCTCAATACAGATCTTAGAAATATGATGCAATAGTTTTTATTGTAACAGATATGTCAAAGATATCAATAACCCTTAAACTGTAGGGCACATATCTGTAAGTGTTGATATGTAAAAAATTGAACCTGATACTTGTCCCATTTTCAGTTTTGGAAAATCAAAAAGGTAGTAAAAAAGATTTAACATATTCTTAAGAGAAACATTGAGACAGAACACAGTGATAACTACCTAAGTTCTAAAGCAATAGAACTCTGATGATTAATAAGTTTTCTAAGAAACAAGGAGTAACTGAAGAAAATAAATTTAATTCAAGTAAACTAATGCAAGTGGTAAAAGGAACAATTTGTCTTATAGACTTTTACAGAACATTTGTGAAAACTGTCTGCAGTGTTAGCTAACATTATTCCATTGTATTGAATATTGATTATTCTAGAGCAAAAATACTACCTGAGAATTATGGATGTAATATCCTGAGAAGAAAATAAAGCTATACATTACTAAGCAATCTGTTTATGTTACTTATTTAATTACCTCTATCATTATTTATATTTTCTTTACAGGCAGTGAATTCCCTTCGAAAACTTGAACCTTCTTCAACACACAAAGTTGAAAATTATCTTTGCAGCTGATGAGAAAATAATTCCAATTCTCACCTATATGAAACCCTTGAGAGAAACCAGCAAAAAAATTTCTATAGTGTTTATACTCTTGTTTTTCTTTTTCCATTTTCACCAGTTCTAGGTGCTGAGGAACAAAACGAATTATTACAATGAGCACACAGAGACAACATAGGCAACTTTAACATGTCTCTGTTGTGTGTGGTTTACCAAGAATTGATTTCATTTAGACAAGTTCAAACTAATTAAAACACATTACTGTAAATTTATGCAATGAATTTATTAATTTTTTGAACTGATATTATTTTATTCTTGTAAATCCCAAGAAGTTAACTATAAAGCTATGAAGACTATAAAAAAATTCAGTGAGTGGCTGATTAAATGATTAATGAATAAAAATTGATAAATTTTCTAAAAAAAAAACTGAGGGAAAATATAATGAGGACGAATATAATGGGGAAAATGTCTTATCCATAATGGTAGAAAATAGATCAAATGGTCAGAAATAAATTTATAAGGAGAAATAATAGAATGTAGTTTATAAAAAGGATTTAGTATATGAAGAAATTGTTATTTAAATCAATGGAGAAAAATTGCATCACTCAAAATAATTGGCTAAGACTGTTCAAGGTGGAACAAATTGCTACCAAATTTTTTAAAACACCAAATAAACAGACAGAACAAATACTAATGTTGAATATGAGGAAACCATACTAGACAAAAATTATGGATAAATTTTTCTTTAACAATAGTGTGGCAGCAAATACTCTTTTAAGTAATATACAAAAAAACAAAAGCTATAAAGAAAGATAGATTTGATTACTAATTCAGCATTTATCCAGTAGGGAAAATATCACAAACAAGACCCAAAGAGAAATATCCAATGCAAAAAATGAATTTAGAAAACATATTAGAAAGGATCAATCTCTGTATGTTGCTAAGAATTCTTATATTCCATAATAAAGAAACCTAGAGCTCAATATAAAAATGGACAAAGGGCATAAAAAAGCAGTTTGCAGCTTTTAATTTATTATTTATTTAAGGTGGTTTTTTTTAATAGGTAATATATTCACAGAGATCAAAATCAAAATGATACAAGATGATAAATATTGGAATGCCATTTCTATCCCTCTGCCCACATCCACACCAGACCCCCATTCCCTAGAGCTGTGGTCCTGAACCCCCAGGGGCCCATTACCAGTCTGTCTGTGGTCTGTTAGGAACTGGGGCACGCATTACGACCTGAGCTCCTGCCCCACCCACCCCTCATCCATGGAAAAATTGTCTTCCATGAAACTCAGCAACTGGACATACAGCAAAAGACGAGCAGCGGCCAGCAAAGGAAGCTTCATCTGTATTTACAGCCGTGCGTCATCACTCGCAGCATTGCCAGAGCTCTGCCTTTCCTCCTTCCCCCTTCCGTGGAAACATTGTCTTTGGTGAAACCAGTCCTGATGCCAAAAAGGTTGGGGACCTCTCACTAGAGGTAACAACTTTTATTGGTTTTTAAATGTATCCGTTGAGTGTTTATTCATTCAGAAATAAGAAAATGAAAATATTTTATTTCCCCTTACCTTACACAGGATATAGCTTATAGTGTCCACTGTCTTGCACCACACTTTTTTCTGTGTTAAAATATAATCTGGAATTTTTCCTTTTTGTACATAGAGAACATTCTCATTCTTTAAAAGCTGCACATATTCTATTATATGGATATGCTATAGTTTAACAATTCCCATGTAGCTAGACCTTTGGCTTGCGTTCAATATTTTGCTATTATAAGCAAGAAGGCTGTGAAAAATGATGTACATAGGTCATTTTCTATGTTTATTGGTATATCTGTAAGATATATTTCCCAGTGTGAGATTCCTGAGTCAAAGAGTAAATGCAATTGCAATTTTGAAAGATACTGTCAAATTTCCCTTCATTAGAGGTTGAACTATTTCACACTCCTGCCAGTAATATGTGAGAGTACCTCTTTACTCAAAGCCCTGAAAAGAGAGTGTGTTGAGAAACGTTTTGCTTTTTGACAGTCTGGTTGGATAATATATGTATCTTAGTGTAATTCTTCTTAATACGAATGAGGCTGAACATCATTTCACATGTTTTACTGTCACTTTGTCTTCTTTTGTGTGTGTGAACATATGAATGTGTGTTTATGTTTTGTATTTGTTTTGTTTTTGCTTTTGATTGTTTCTTGGATATGGTAACAATTTTAATTTCTATATAAAGATAAACTTTCTACTATGGCTTATGGATATTTATTTTAGTAGCTCCTGAGGCATGGTTCAAGCTATAAACAATGCTGTATTTTCTTCAACTACTTTCAAGTTTCACTTTTTTAAACATTTCAAGTATTGACAATTTTGTAGTTTACCTGTGCTTTGGTATGAGATATGGATTCAATTTTATCATCTTTTAAGTGGCTAACAATTTGTCTAACACTGTTGATGAACAAGTTCATATTTACCACCACTGATTTGAGGTACAAGGGGCTTTTAAATAGTAAATTGATGTGCAAACTCGATCATACTTTTAAAAATATGTTGAAACAATAATCAAATATACTCTTGTATGAATAATTTTTATAATACATTATATTACTAATTTTGAGGGACAAAAATAAGAACTTTCATACATAGCTGATGGAGGCTAAAGTGGTGAAACATTGTTGGAGAGTAATTTGGCAAATATGTATTAAACAGTTCATATGCATCTATACTTTTATACCCCATTTCCACTTGTAGAATAAATACAGTCACATATATACTCAAAAACAACATGCATTACCATTAAGAAGAGATTCATTAAATAAATTAATTCAATGTTGTGTTTCTAGCTGTTGGAACATGAATAAACTGAATCTATATGTACCAAAATCAAATTATTTCTAGGAAACATTAAATGATAAATAAATGTTCAGAATAGTGTATGTATAGCATAATGAAATTTATGTAAGTGAAAAACATGTTTACAGATATATATGCTATTAAACATAAAATTTGTAGTATTAAAAACATAAATATAATTAACTGTCTCTATCTGCACATATCCACTAATACACATATACATATATATTATACAGTATAAATTACTATATTTACACATATTGTGTGTATGTGTGTGTGTGTGTGTATATATATATATATATATGCATATATTGCCATAACTATGTAGACTATGAAAAGTGAGAAAGAAACTGGGTCTGATATTTACCTCTGAGAAGAAGATTACAGAATTAGGACCTACAAAAGACAGAGATATATATTTTTTCAAATACGTGTACTTTTTACTTGAAAGGTTTCAAATTTACAAAAAAATTGCAAAGATAGTAGAGATAATTCCTATATACTCCACAGTAAGTTTTTTCTATTATTAGCATATTTCATTAGTGTGGTACATTTTTCATGACTAATGAACCAATGTTGATACATTATGGTTAAAGTCCATATTTTATTCAGGTTTCTTCAATTTTCCCCTCATGATATTTTTCTGCTTCAAGATCCTATCCAGAATAACACAATCCATGTAGCTGGCATGTCTCTTTAGGCTCCTCTTGGCTCTGGCCATTTCTCAGGCTTTCCTCAACCTTAAGAGTTTTGAGGAATACTCGTCAAGTATATTATAGGATGCCCCTCTATTTCAGCTTGTCTGGTAATTTTCTTAGGATTAGGTTCAGATATTGGGTTTGAGGGAGGGAGACCACACATGTAGATTTCCACTGCCTTCACACCACTTCAAGGGAACATACTATCAACATGACTAGCACTGTTGATTGGAATCTGATCACCAGGTTGAGGTAGTGTTTGTCATGGTTCTCTACTGTACATTTACTCTGCCCATCACCACCCTGGCCCTTTTTCATACTGATGTCTTGGGAAGTAAGTTACTGTGCTCAACCTACCATTAAGGAATGGGTAGTTATGCTCCACCTCCTTAAGGGTACTGATATGTACCCTCAAGGGTACTGATATGTAGCAGTATCAGTACTGCTAACCTGTATCTTCATGACAAACAACTTTATCAACTAGAGTTCAGTGCTTATGTACAATTCTTTTTGCTATTAGCCTTATAGACTCCACACATTCCCAGACTTAATGGGTGAGCACCTTCCTCTATCCCTAAAATTCAAATATTGTGTTGGCAAGTCTAAGTGTCTTGCCTTTTGATATAAATTCTAGAGGTAGTTTGTCAATGTCCACAAAATAACTTTCTGAGATTTTTATTAGAATACTTTTAATTCTATATGGTTATATCATTTTTATTTTAGTTTTTCACCATGAGTACATACTCCTTTAAATTAACCAATTAACAAAGAAAATTCTAGTTCAAGAAGATCATGTCTTAGTGTCATTTCAATTTTACAAAATTTTATTAAATAGTATTTAATTAGATAAAAGTTTCTCTGTTAACCTAAAAAGACATCTTAGATATAAAAAGGAAAAAAAACTCAAATAATGATGGTGAAATTGATAAAATTTAGTTGAATTTCTAAATTCATATTTACTCATTTGGGTATTGTTTCCTTGTCTTAACTTTAGCAATGGAGAAGAATAAAATTTATTACCCCTTACTTATATAAATTGATAATCCAGAGGAGAAATTGTAAAAATAGGGTATGTGACAAATCAAACTTGATAAACAGAAGGATCTCACCTATATTTTTCATCCCTTAATACTCAGGGTCTACCTTTTCCCAGAATATATGTCTCCAGAATAGAATATTGTATGCAAAATTACAGATCTTCTGTTAAAGATGATTTCTTTCTAAAAAGAGACAGCTCTGAAAAAAAGTATTTTTTCTATTATTTTAAGAAGATAAAATCTCAAGGTGATTTTTAAAATATATATGCAGTCACTTCAGAACTTTACTATGTTTATGTTTCTCATGAATTGAGTCAAAATATAACCAATTTTCATCTTGTTGTATGGCATAAACAATATTGAAACAGAAAGATCTCACATTTTAAAAGGTTTTAAAGAAGACTGATGAGACTATTGACAGTAAAGATGAAAGTGGTTTCTGATATATGAAGTAAATTAGGAAATTAATTGTTTGAACATTGGAGAAGAGGTCTTAGGTATACAAATAAATTATGGTAAACTATAAAAAACTCACTGATACATGTTAAAAGTGATTTTAAAAGACATATAGGTAGATAATTGTTACTTTTTCAGTGGCACATCCAAACACCATTTTGAATTTAAGGGCATCCCTCATTGTGTGAGGGAGAATGTCCTATTATTGGAAGCTCAACAATGAACATTTTCTGTTAGAGAACTCTTGGAAGATAGGATACAGGCACATAATTCAAGTTTGTATGCTACTATTTGGGGCATAGAATCTTGAGGGAATGATCCAAACACCCAGGGCCAACTGATACATTATCTGTTGAGGTGAAAGCAGTAGGGATGATCCAATGGTGGCAGCACTGAGTTAGTTGTTATTAGTGCTATGCTATATAGAATATTCTTGGGCGCGACAATGGATGAGTTCTCTGTTGGTTCCTAACCATTATTCAAGCCTGATTCCTTAGCCTTCCTGTCAAGTTTGTGAGCCTTGAAACATCATTTCAACCCATTAATTTCTGCTACAGTTAGCTGGTTGATTACTGGTACTTGCAACCAAGAAAACTGAAACAAAACATAACTTTCAAATACCCTTTTTAGGGTGGAAAAAGAGATCACTTTAAAACAAACGAATAAACAAAAAAATCCACGTCATTGCTTAGAACATACAACACTTACCAGAAAACCTCTCTGTTACATATATATATATATATATATATATATATATATACCAAAAAGATCAAAGTGTTCAGTTAATTACTCCATCATTTAAAGTATATCTTATTAAATTGCATCTTTATTTGGGATATGAGGTTATAGAAAAAATTAAGTATGACACTAAAATTGGTTTTAGAGCGAGGAGAGAACATGGGCCTGCAAGGAAGGAAGTTAGCTAATTGACAGAGAAGATGCCTTCCAGAAATATCAATATAGAATTTCAGTAACAAGACTGGAGAATTATACATAGCTTACTCTGCTTTTGGAAAAGTTTCAAAATGCAATTCAAGAGCAATCAGGAAAAAATTAGTAATCTATTATTTGTGATACCAAAATTCTAAGGAAATGGGGATCCTTATGTGGTTGAAAACAGATACAGCTTTAATAAACTATAATGAAAAACACATTTAAAAATTTTGTCTTTCTCAGTTGCATGATTATGGTAGACTTTGCCTATGCATTGTTTATTCATCTTTTCTGTCCTACTTTATGCCCTTCTTTCACATGATTCTGTTTTTTTCTCCATGCCTCTTTTTCTTGTATGATCTACAGGTTTCTATGCCTGTCGTTTCTCAGTTCTTGTGCCCATCATCTGTTTTCCAATAGGCATGTCCTGTTCTACTGAAAAACCCCAGCATGCAGCTCTAAAGCAGCTCTGTTGGACTCATGACCTCCTGCAGTGAACAAAATCGGTGCATCTGGACACTGCTTAGTTCTATAGACCACATACTTTAATACAGTTAGAACAGAGCTTGCTGAACATAAAAAGAGTTTACAGTGATGTTTGTTCCAACTGAATAAATGTTTTAAAAAAAAGTAAGTGTGTACACATATGTTCGCTCCATTTGAAATGTTCTTTTCTCCCTTCTACATCACATTGTAAAAGCAAGTGAGCAATGGTCCTCAACTTAGGATGCTCCAATAAATTTCATATTTTCTCATGAAGATCTGAGGGCCCTTTAATTTTTGTTCCAACATAGCTGGGAGCAGCATTCATAACCAAGATGTAGTACTTAATACAAATCCATTATTTATGGTATGTACAAGGTATAAAGAATTGATTAGGCAATTTTTCCATATAGAAAAACAATTGACAAATGGCAATTAGTCATTTTAAACCCACAAGAATGTAAAAATTAAGATGTCTAGTGAAATTAATTGCCAGTGTAGAAGGGCAGGAAACTGTAAAATGCCATTTAATTATGGTTTTAATTTGCATTTATGTATTTTATGTTTATTTAATTTTTATTAACTATCCTATGAATTGCTTTTTAAGTCCTTTTGCTCTCTTTTTGCTTGGTTTTGTTTTCTCTTTTTGATGGGGAAGTGTTCTTTAAAAGTTGATAATAATGCAAACAATTTCTTCTTGATGATTTATGATTTTCATTCTCTATGTGATATATTTTGATGAACTAAAGCTTTCAATTTTAATGTATCCATACATATTAATCTAGTCCTTTGTAGTTGTAAATGTTTTTTTCTTGCTTAAGAAATCGTTCAATATCCTAAGATATTTTCATGTATTCTGTTACAAATTGTTTTAACAATTATGAACTCAATCAATATGCAATGAATTTCTGCATCTAGTATCAGATAGGTTTCCATATTTGCTTTTCCATGTATTAATAATCTCACCATCATTAAAAAGCTCATTGTTTTTCTACTGATCTGTAATACTAGCCAAGTAATTAAAAAAAAGTATGGTCTATTCCTAGGTTCCATGTTAGGTTCCACTGATCTGTTTTCCTATCCTTGCACTCATAATTCCTTGTCTTATTCAATAACGTGTTATAATTTTTGATGTCTAGTAAAGAAATTGCACTACTTTTTTCTTTTTCAAGAGAGACTTGACTATTATTGTAAAATTGTAGAAAAAAGTTTATTATGTTCCATAAAATATACAAACTACCTAGGGCCAGGTAATAAATATTTTAGTTTTAGCAGGGCATATAGTCTCTGTTACATTACTCAAATCAAATATTGTAATATGAAAACAGTCATAGACAATACCTGAATTAATGAATGTGTCTGCTTTCCAAAAAAATTAGCCTCATCACTTTAATTACAGAAAAATGTTGTGGGCTCGATTTGGCCCTAAGGTTTATAGATCCTGCCGTATCTATGGTATTGCCACATAGGCTTGAATCCCTAAACAATGTATGACTTAGTATTGTCTTTGTTCCTCTGTTTTTACTTTATATAAACGTAATCCCAATGTATTTATTCTTCTGTGATTTATATCTTTCAACATTGTTTTTCATATTGATCACATTAATGCAAGTACCTGTAGTCAGTTCAATTTCTTTGGTGTGTAATATTTTATTTAAATGCTGTACATTCTTCTAATGGGTGAGCACTGTATTATCTGTATGAATTCTCCAAATATTGACTATTAAGTAATTCTTCTTTCCCATTTTTATCTACCCAACTAGTCTTAAAATGCTAAAATTTAAGCCAAATTGTGCCTTGTCCTAATATTCCAAAGAACATAGTCTCAAATGATTTTCTAGCATATTTGAAAGTACTTAGGTCATGTGACAAAGATGCTAGAATCTTGAGCAACTTTAGAGATGAAGGTAAAGATCGGGTCAGTCTATTTTGGTCCTCATTTCATTAAGTAAAGATGTGGAAATCTTTGAGGGTAACCATGGCATTTCTTCTACTTTTGGAGGTATTTGGTGAACTTTTTTCTTAAAAAAATGTGGTCATGAATATATTAAACAGAACACAAAATTTATTTTCATAAGCATTGAACTGATCCAGAAATTTTAGAGGATTCTGGTATACTGACTGAAATTTCTTTGGAGAAAGCAGACACATATGGTTGAAACTGAAACAGTCAGATGCTTTATGTGGAGAAACATAATGGGAGGAATTATGCACTGGAAATCTAGGGCACATAACCTGGTCCTTTTGCCTTGAATACATACTACTTCTTTGGAAGACACACTCAGAAGAAAAAAATATGCACGCTTTGCCAATGAAAAAAGATCACCAAATCTTTATTATCCCTTTGTTGCAGACAATTTCCCAACACAGTGGGTTCC
Source organism: Lemur catta (assembly GCF_020740605.2). Classification (NCBI taxonomy): domain Eukaryota; kingdom Metazoa; phylum Chordata; class Mammalia; order Primates; family Lemuridae; genus Lemur; species Lemur catta. The sequence continues at coordinate 106,401,702 of NC_059129.1, forward strand.
TGGAGAGATTGCCAAATGAAAGACTGAGTTACCACAGTAAAAGGCAGTCATTCATAGCAAGTCTTATTCTGCCCCTGAAACATGGCTCAGATCATTGTTTACCATCTCCTCCTACCTTTGGTTCAGAGTTTAGGACCATTCTCCTATCACCTCTACTTTCTCTGCTTGCTCAGTCCTCCATGTTAGAACTTTCTCTTCATCAGTATCATCCACTTTCAGGCTAACCTTGGTATAAATTCATCAGAATGTTTGCTATTCCCTTACCTACCTGACCAGGATCCTAGTGTAAGGTTCTTTCAACTTTTTTAGGCTCAATATGTATCATATTGAGCAAAAGTAACAGTTAAAAGAGTAAGAATTATAGAAGTTACATCTGGAGACATACAGTTAGTTCTATATGTTGACAGCATTCAATTTACCTCCATATTGAATCCTTTTGTATCCGTCTATGTGAAGAACAAAGTCATCCGACTTTAGCTCATTTGATTTCATCTCTATTTAACCCAGTGGTGGGACCTGAGTACTAATATTGTTTTAGTTAATTTTTCTTTATACAAAAATGACAACTGCATCTAATAGTTGGGTATTTTATCTACTCCAAGTTTTAGTGAATATATTAGTTTGATGACCATGGAGCATTTTCTTGTGATACAAGAACCTAAGTTAAAAGTTGATTGTAGGGCACTCTTTGTGAAATTTCATAGAATTTTGTTCACATTCCTTTATCAGCTTTCCCTGAAGCGTATGTTTTCTCAATATCACTCTACTTTCTCCTTTATTATGCTAATTAATTCGTTATATTTAACTTATATAGAATTCTGGTTGGGAATTGCTTATTACTAACTCTCCAATTGCATATCTTCACTTTTTAATAAACTCCTCTTTCCCCCTTTTCTGACAATGCATTTCTTGTTTAAGAATGCCAACAAAGCAAAGATACTTAAATTCCCATCTGATGAAGTTGAAAATCATTTTCAGTTTCCAAGTAAAAGCAGAACTCTTATCTACACTAAATTGAATCTTGAAGTGTTTTTCTCAGTTTCTTTACCCTCTGTTGCCGTATGTGAGATCAAGCCTTTCAATTTACTCAAAATGGCTGAGGAAGCTAAACCCAGTGAGTATCCTTAGGTGGCCCGAGGGGATTTGTCCAATCCAATGCATGATTCTTCTGCCAACAGGTGAGTAAATGAGTTCAATCTGCAAATGATCTGCTGCCACATTTGACACACTATTTCAGAAAACAACAAAATGCACTGGGAGATCCTATAGCATGTTCTATTAATTAAAAAAGCATATAGAAAAAAAGGGACTCCTTAAACATTGAGAAGTATTTAAAATATATAAGTTTACTTCTCTAGTTTCTTAAATCAAATATAGTATATATCTTTGAATTTTCAAACTTTTAAAGATTTAGGAATCGTTTTCCATTAAATAAAATCATAAGAGTCCCTTGATTTGGATCAAGTTCCTGCACTAGGCTCAACAGACCAAACCAATACAGTATAGAGTTTAATCACAGTAGCTGAGCATCAGCTAATCACAGGAGGTTGTGTAACCAATTAACCAATTAACCAATTAAGTTGTCTCTATACTTCACTTCCGTTTTCTACAAATGCTGCCAGATCAGGTTGTTGGCCAGAGTCCTCTGAATTTGTTTTTGTTCTGGGGGCTGCTGGCTTTGTGAATTGTTTTTTTATTTGCTTTGTGTTTTGATTTGTTTTGTTGTGGTTTTTTGTGCTCAAATAAATGCTGCTAAATTTAAAAGTCTAAGGTTTTTTTTCTTTGAACACATGATTTTAAACTGATGTGTAGATAAACATGTATAAGATGAACAAAAACAAATCAAGCATTTGCTTCAAATTAATATGTTTGAAATCTGCAGTTACAGAAAAAATTGTGTGAAAGGCATCATTTCACACCTGAGAATGACTAACCTTGAAGAGGATTGCTAATGTATTCAGACTGCAGAGACAAGAGTGAAATGATTTTGCTACTCCTTCCCCCACTCCAATCCATTCTCCACACTTCTCTACCTGGCTCTGCGGGCCAGAAAGCTGATAACTATGGGTTTTCTCACTGGGTTCTCTTGCTTTCTGGTTTCCTATTGGTGACAACTCAAAGGAAGCACTGGCAGGAGATCGCAAGGAAGAAGAGAGTATTGTTTTTCCCACTCCCTCCTTACTTTTGTCTGTGTTTTCTAGTGATGGCTGTGTCTTTCTATAACTACCGGCATCAGAAGAAGAATGAAGCCAGGTGAAATGCTGAGTGGAGAAAGGATGGGGTGGGCCAGGGATGGAGGGAGGAAGAAGCCCTCTAAGTGGTCACATGGCCAAAGATGAGCTTTGGGGTAAACTGAAATATCTAATCAGGGCTGCCTCTTGGCAAATGTCACAATCTTGTGTGTATTATTAATACATAAGTCACCCCTTAAAAAAAAACAAAACGATTTTCAAGAAGGCAGCTCTCTCAGAGGCTGTGGCACAAAGAGGCTCTTTTCCTCGTCTATACTTATGCAGTCTCTTCACCAGGGATTTTGGTCCCCATTTGCCACTTCAGAGGGAAGCCCTTGTGCAGCGTACTCCTACATATTGCACCCTGCTCTCTGCATCTAGTGAGGGTTTTGCTAAATTGATTGCCATGTGGCATGTAATCTGTACCTTCTCTTCCATTTCTTCTATGAAATATTTAATAAATGCTATATTGCTTAAAGCATGTATTCATGAGTCATTTTTTTTCTTTAGATGGAGCTCAAAGAGGAGAATGAGGTGACAGCTGATATCCGGATTTGTAAGTAATTATAAGAATATCTAGATAACCAAAATATGGAATACAAATTCTCCTATTGATAAATATCAACTGAAGCCTCAAAGCTGAGGATAACCCCTAACATTGTAAGCAGAAATGCAAGATCTAGTGCAGATTCACTGAGCTTTTAAGGTCAGTGAATCTGATGCCATCACTGATCTTGAAAGCTGTGAGCAATGGTGAAATCTGGTATAAACAAGGCCACCTAGATTCGCCTTTTAAGTAGGAGCTGGAAGTGAGGTGAAACCTTTGTTTGACAAGAGACTACAAACAGTGAGGCAATGATAATCTTCTCTACTCTGCGTTCAAAGTAAATTCCCTAACAATTTTCTCAACCCTCCCCTTTCTTGCTTGCTTGGCTGTCTTAATTCATGAATTCATGGTTTCATTTGTTCTTCAAATTACAATCTCACAGCTTCACAGACTCAATGCCTTAGATATACCTCTGATCTCTATCACCCAGATTTTGTTTCTTGCAAATGTACATGGGTATCTTTTGTAGTGTGTGTTTGATTTTTCTCCCCCTTTTTTTCTGAAAATGCACAAGTTCAGGTTTTCTTTCCTTCCTACATTCAATGCTACAATATCCTTACTGGGTCTACTCCTCCCATATATTTATGCTCCAATCTAAGCTGTTCATACAAATGATACAGGTCTCAGGACCTTGCCAGACCTACCTATTTAGGTCACTAAATATGAAATGATGGATTTTAAATCAAAAGTGTAGTTTATTATATCTAAAACAAGAAGCAGTACAATTAATCAAAGTATATGCCTAAACTATCAACACGGTTTTGCCATCTTAATGGTAGCTTGCTTATGCTAGCAACAAAGAAGCCTGGAGAGCAAGCCACGATGAAATCACAAAAGGCATTTTCCACAGCTTGTGAGAATTGAATATTTTTCCTTGCAAGAAGTGGTCTATGGCCTGGAAGAAGTGGTAATCAGTTGGTGCAAGGTCTGGTGAATATGGTGGGTGACAGAGAGTTTCCAAGCCCAGCTTCTGTAATTGGAGCAGCATTGCTTTTTGTGACATGGTCTTGTTAGAGGATTTTCCTGTCTCTATTGGCCAGTCTCAGCTGCTTAATTGCAAGCTTCCTCATTGTTCCATCCAACTGGTTACAGTAGACATCCACTGTAATCAATTGACCAGTTTTCATGGATAATACCAGAGCCGGACCACCAAACAGATACCATTAGGTTTTTTTGATGACTATTTGGTTTTGGACTGTGTTTCAGCACTTCATCTTTATCCAACCATTGTGCTGAACACTTATGATTGGCAAAAAGAATCCATTTTTCATTACACCTAACAATACAGTGTAGAAATGGTTCATCTTTATGTCGTGACAGCAAAGAAAGGCAAGCTTCCTATTCTGATGCTCGTTTAATTCATGCAGTACCCATCTATCTGGCTTCTTTACCTTGCCCATTTGTTTCAAACGGTCCAATATTGTTGGAATAATAACATCAAATCCTGGTCCCAATTCATGTGTAGGTTGAGATGGATTCTCTTTCACTGCAGCTTGCAGCTCGTCATTATCTACCTTGGTCTCAGGTTGCCCACGTGGCTTATTTTCAAAATTAAAATCACCAGAATGGAACTTCTGCAACCATTGACATACTGTGTGCTCATTAGCAACATCCTTCCCAAACACTTTGTTCATATTTTGAGCTGTCTATGCCTCATTTTTTCCACAAGGGAACTCATATTCAAAAATAACACAAATTTGTTACTTATCTATGGTTTCACAAAAATTGCTCTAAAAAATAATTTGAAAGATAATCACAAGCCAGAATGTGCATTTGAAAGAATGAGGAGGTACCGTCCCCATAAAACAACAATAGTCAAAGTGAATGTCAGAGATATCAATTGTCAAACTTAGTACTTAAGGAAATCAAACAGTTCATACTTAATAACCTAATATCCCAACTAATATTAAACCTAATAGTTTGATCCTCAGGAGCAAGTGTGTTTCAAACAAGCTCTCTAGGTGACTCACATGCCAAGTACACATATGGGTGATTATATACTACTGGTGCACACCTCATTCTCAGATGTCATCCTAAATCCATGATTCTGGTCTAAACAGAATTTGATGTCTTCCTTCCTATGAGTTAATGAAGTACAAGTTTTAAGACACTTCATAATTTGGTTTCAGCTCATAGATAAGGAATAATCAGCTTATACTTACTCTGTGCTTCTTTCAAACAGAAAGACTTGCCATCACCAAATAATCTCCAGGATATTCCCATCTATTTCCTTTTGTCCTTTATTTCTCATCTAGTGTAAAATATCATCTAGTCAAAACATAGTGTTAAGTGATAATTTCTGCACTGGGTCTATCCAGCCAGCTCCAACCAAAAGTAAAGTCCTTCTCTGAAAAAGCTTAGCATTAACTTTGTAGAATGAGATGTAGGTTAACAAAAATAATATGGGACTGAAACGTAGGAGGTCTGTATTTCAATTTTGGCTTGCCACCCAATACTGATTAAATAATTTCTCACTGTTTTTTTTTTTTTTTCCTCATGGTCCATGAAATGGAGAAATAATATGAACTCTGTCCTCTTCATAGAGCAATTAAGATGATTGAATTAAATCTCTTTTATGCCAAGAATCCAACTGCCTGGGTTCTGATTCCAGCTCTACCACCTCTAATGGCTGACTTGGAGAAACTACTTAACCTTTCTAAGCCTCAATTTCTTTACCATTAAAATGTGTATCATAAAAACTCCTATGTTATAGAATTACATTGACAATTAGATGAGATGATATATGATAAGCATGTAGGGCATTGTCTGCCACATAGCTAGTGCTCGATAAATACTAATGTAATGGTGATAATGAGGAACCTGATACCTTTTACATGTGTGAATGAACATTATTTTCCTTTGTGATTTTAAACTACTTGAGACCTTTTTTTTAAATTTTTCAATCTTTTTTTGGCATCTAACATAATAATACTGATTGAACAAATATTTTCTTATGGAAAAAATTTTGAACATATGAATGAAAGATTGGATAATCCATTCAGTCATAATGTGTGGCTGAGTGAGTAATGAATTTGGCCTGAACTGAAGGCAAAGGTGATTATTGTATACAGTGGAAAAATAAGATTGAGTAGATAAAAAAAAGCCAGATATGAAAAACTGTGAAAGTCATACAGACTGAATTTGATGCAGTAGACAATTGGAAGTCATCATGGCTAGTTGAACAGAGAAGAAAGACAAATTAAGAAATGACTTAAAAATTATTTTTGCAGTAAGAAATGGATGGATTGAAAATGGGAAGGCATGCATGTAGACAATAAGCATTCATAGTTAATATTGCCTATTTGCATATACATCTTGCAAAATAACATGGATTTCACTATCAGAATAATTATATATAATTATAATTAAGCTATTTTCTTTGAATTTTGTACTTTCTTGATAAGCTATATATGAAAAGATTTTGCTAAACTGATACATAGCTGTATGAAAGAAATAGATTCCATGTTAAGGATTTATTAATGTAAATATATAATATATATTTTATATGCTTGGATATAGTCTTGGTGGAATCATCACAAAATGTAGTGTGTAATACATTAAAAATTTCTCTTATTAGCACATCTGAATAATTAGAAAATATTAATTAGTAAATCATTACTTTGAGAATAATAAAAGAATTTAACTTAAATAACAAAATGATCAGAATATTACTAGATGTTATCAGAAAATTTGAGGAGCATTAAAGTATATATTATAGTTTAAATGCTTAAACAATTGATAACTATAAATATTTTGAAATTTAACTTATGGTAAAATAAACTTAACCCAAAATTATTTATGCTAAAAATAAAATCTATAGTTTCCAGAGTTTATGATGTGTTCTTTTATTAAATTGAATTAATTAATTACCCTTTATCATAATAAACTGAGTGGTACAATTATTTCCAGAAAAACTCAATGGACCTTTTAAATTAAAACTTACAATTTAAGAATCACATATTTATGAGAGAATTGTGTGCCTTCAACATGGATAAACTGGTAAGCTGTTTGACCACACATCAGTTCTTCTAGAGGTCATTATCAAGGCATTGAATATTGATATGGCCAAACATATTAACCTATAAATTATTTCACTGATATTTTTCAGTAAAAATTATATATCTAGAAATAATTGATAATTATATCAAAAGCCATCACTAATTCTTCCAAATTTTAATGTTTCTGACAAAATTCTTAACACCTAGGATTGCAAGAAGTCTTTTTAATAAATATGTTTCATATGCAAATTTAATAAAATTTTTACAGCACATTATCACAAGATTATTTAGTTCTGTATTTAGACTTGTGGTGTTAAGTTTGTCTTTTTCTCTCCTCACTTCTCTCTCTCTTTCTCCCTCTCTTTCCCTCTCTCATCTATGCACACACACAAACACACGCATATAACACAAAAACAAATTTTCATACATAATTTGAATGATCATACTGGAGCCTTTTAAATATTATTTTAATCATTCTTGAAATGATTTTAATTTTCTTTATTGTTTAGGGAATACACTACAGCTATCCATTTAAAATGATGCTACATTCAGAATTAAGATAAAAATTGGTAAAAGTTGATAACTATGGCAAGGCAACCTTGCCTATATCCTTAAATTCCCTCTGATTTTCTAGTATTTTGCTAATCGTAGGTAATTCTATCTAAGGTCTGTGTATCTCATCAAATTTCCCACTCTGTATATATGACTTACCAACCATCTAATAGAAAAGAGTTGAGAAAACTACAGTAAAATGCTAATTATTAGCAATGGGCTAACCACTTTTCCCCTCCTACCCTTGGCCAATGCTTTTGTATATGGCTTCTTAGTTTTCTATCGAGATACTCTAATCCAGCACGTCTTCTTATTTCGGGCTGCGATGACCTCTCATGAATACCTAGATGGGGCCAGACCCTTGAAACTGTATGTAAAAATATGTCTTTGTGCATACATTAATATATTTAGGAACAGCCTTCATTAATTCAAGAAATTACACGTGATCCAAAATAGGGTGAAGAACCACAGCTCAGTAGGAAAGAGTAAACTTGTACACCTGGGAAAACAGAGGCCATCTCTCCATAGATCTAATTTCATTGAAAAATGCCTGTTTTATCCTCAGAATTATGCACTTTTTGCCTTCTATTCCATAATATCTGTGTGTTTACTTTAACATAATAAATGTTCTTAATTACAACATGAAAGTTCTTGGGTGAACCACTGCTATTTATCTAAATTAAGCCAAACAATTTTTGTTTCCTTCTTCTGAGTCCTATTAAAGAATGGCCCACTGTCAGTCCCTTTCTAGCCCTCTGGCCTAGTGCTGACCTGTGGGAGAGTATCAAATTCTTCATTGTGCTCCAGGGGTCCTGGAGGCATAGGATGAGGTTTGCACCATATCAATTAAGAGTTTCTGGCTTCCTTAATGTCTTTTTTTGTGTGTGTGTGTGAACACAGTACTTTCTATTAATATTATTTCTTTATTCCCACTCCTAATTTATGTGATTAAGAAAATATCCAGCTAACTCACATATAGAAATAAATTTTAAGAAAAATATTCAAAAATTTGTAGTCATTTTCTCTGACAAAATCACTCCTTGGAAGAATACTTAGCAAATCATACGTATGTCATGGGGAAAATAATAATTAGTATGTCATTCAATTCACTTCCAAAACATTTAAATGCAGCCTTTTGCATTAGATGGTGCCCACAAGTGGAAACACAAAGTTGAATAAGACATAGTTCATAATTTGAAGGAACAGGATGTCTAGAAAGAGAAACTGGCATGGAAGCAGATAATGACAATACTGTGTCATAGCTAATGGCCCATTCTTTGTTTATCCTGATTCTTAACTTTGCCTCAGTGGCAGTTTTTCTTTTGTCTATTCAGAGTGACTCTCTTTTGAGAGAAGTTTTTCTCTTCTCTTTAATCTACAGCAGAAGAATCCCAGCAACCAAATCTGTAATATGTAATCTCATCTCTTGTCATAGCTTATTGAACAAAAGTAGGACATCTAAATCAAAGCAATTGTCTCTTGCAAACTTAGAATTGCAAGGTTCAGAAATCGCTGTTAGGAGCTGCTTATGACAGACCTATATCATGTACAGTTGGAGGCAGAGAAAGAGAGTACTGATGGCTTTTTCAGTTCCACTATTTAATTTCCACTCTTCAAAAGGCAGTAGGGCTCTCCACCAGACTGTAGGCCTTCTCATCCTGCCCTTGTGACCACAGGCAAGAAACTTAACATTGTGTACTTATTTATTCATCTATAAAAATGAGATAATAATGGTATATAACTCCATAGTAATATCATATATTAGTATAATTTATAGTATATTACCCTCTTAATAATACTATGGAGTTGATGTGAAAATTAAATGAACTAAATATGTAATGTATCTACAGCAGACTCTAGCACGTAATAAGCACTTGATAAATGTGAACTGATATTATTATTGCCCTTACCATTAGATTTAATGAGATAACTTTCAATCATTTAAATAAACTTTCTCTTTTGCTTTCTTGAGTTAGCTTCCATTATAAAAAGCTCTCTCTATGAAGTTTTATCTGGACATTGGTGATTTTACGTTAAGAGGCATCATTGGAGACAGCCTGGTTTAATGGAAAAAAAAATTACCCTAAACAAAATATTTATCTGCACTTCATTTTTGTCTTTGTTAAATGCAGGTGTTAATAACTATTACATAAGATTGTTTTAGGATTAAATGATGTAAAGTGTCTGTCATCTGGCATATTGTGAATAAACATCTATTATCTATAAGGATTATATTATATTTATTATTATGTAGATTTATTCTCATTCTTTCTGTATTAATTATCATCTGACTAACTCATTATTGTTGCCTGATTTGCCTTAATTTTGAGTTATTTCATTTAGAAATTGAGGCAGTGTTTTTTGTTTGGCACTCTTTAGGTAATAATTTTAGGTCTCAAAAGTAAGAATTACAATAAAAGGATTAAGTAATTTTATTCATCATGGATATTAAATGTCTGATTTTTTTTGCTGATTTTCCAAGAATGACAGTTAAAGTAGGACTTAAAATTGATAACTATTTAATCGTTTCCTTGTAGAGTCCCTACTCTTAATACGTTTCCACTTCAGTATATATTAGATGTGAGCAATTGTTCTTTAAAACTTAAAATTTTAAACTTTAAGAAGAGAATAAAGATATTATGGTAGTTAAATAGACATTTAAGAAATAGTTTCCATTTTCTCCACATTTAGTAGATTCTTCTCTTCACTCTGCTTCTATTTGTCATACTAGTTTCATCCTTCTGCTTGGATATTTACATTCAGGATTGCATCGTTTTATTGGATACTAAATTTTTACCTGAATTAACATATCTTAAAGGATAATTTCATCATTGATTAATAAAATGATTCATACAGTTTTTATTAAATGCATCACAAATCCAAGAAGCTAAATTTAATAGAGGCTCTTGTATTCATGAGCAGAAATTAGTGCAGCCAAAAACTTCTCTATAAATTCCAAAAAGTAGACATTTTACAATTTATAAGTATAAAATATTTTAAGCATAAAATGATGACAAACAAAAGCTTTTCTGATATTAAGAAATATACTGAAAAATAGTCTGTATAACTGAAGCATTCAGAAACAAAATGACAATCAACACGAATGTAGTGAAATAAAGAATACTCCATAGCAAAACCTATAGCTGCAATTAAAATAGCACTCAAAGCAAAATACATAATTTAAATGTGTTTAGCACTTAAGAAAGACAGAAGCCAATTTCTCATTAATAAATTAGAAAAATAATTCTCATCAATTCTCTGTTGAGTCCAAGATGTTGAGCTTTCTTCTTGTCAACATGGGAGTGATGAGCTCATGGCAGTGCCGACCCTGGAACTGTACTTTAGTATTTTCCCACTAAATCCAACACCTAGCTATGTGAGTCAAGTTGGGCTTGTTTTTATTGATGGCTTTTTTTTCTCCATAGATAAAAATTACCTGGGTCATTGCTTGTTTAATAATGTTTTACTGTGTGCTGTATATTGTTAATGGTAAAATGTACAGATTCTGGATATTTTTCATTAAATAGTGTTGGGTTCTGCCTAAGTAGATAGTTCAATAAAAGATCACACTGAACTCACGTAAGCTTGTTTATGTATTGTGTTAGTGCAGATCAGTACCCAAAACAACGTGTTCCTCTAGGGCTGCTAACTTGGTGCCACTCAACACCCATATTTTCTGCCTATTTTGGGTATTATCAAGGCTTTTCTTGGTTTTGATCAGGCAAGTCTATAGCATGTCTAATTCTAGGACATTTCTTTTCAACGTAAAGAACAACACTTTTGGTGGGTCAACTTGATGCTCAATGTGTTTAAGAGGTTTTTAACAAGAGTTCTACATTCTGGCTAGGCCAGATTTCCAACATTCCCAGAATTGCCTGTAGACTCTCTTATTTAATTCTCAAACCCATAGAAGCAACTCCCTATTCAACCTGAAAATATACCAGATAGCCTCTAGCCAAGAACTTACAGAGAAATCTACCACTTAATTTAGCTCCTTTCTCTCCAGTGTCTTGCTGTACAGATTCCAGGTGCTTCAATTACTTTGCATTTAAGTTTCTGTCTCCTTGGATAAGTGTGATTTCCATATTCAGCTTTGATTCCCAGAGACAGAGCCAAGGATGTTTATTACAGAAGTTTTTATACTGAATGTCCCCTTTTAAATGGGAAAAATGTGTTTCTGTCAATTAAAAGAATCATGATATAATCATAAGTATTACAGAAAATGCAAGATATAGAATAAGCTAAGTATAATGTTATTAGAAATAAAATCTCTCTCTCTCTCTCTCTCTCTCTCTCTCTCTTTCCTTTTTATCTGCATGAGCTGTGACCTGGTAGGGCAGTATTTTTTAGTGAACTAGAGAGCTCCATGTTTTGGTAATGCAAACAAAGAATTTAACTCAAATCAATGCAGTATTAACAGTGAAAGTGAGTTCTTTTTATGAGTATTTGAGCTGAAAACAATAAACATAAACCAGGACTATCCTGGGAAAACCAAGCTATATATGACTGCCATACATTAAGTCATGGAGGTGAATTTTGCTACAAGTATTTGCCTGTACTAAAGTTTTTTCTACTGCTGATGCCATAGTAGCCTCTCATTCAATTTCCAACAGGAAAATATTCTATATATTCAAATGATTTTGTCACTTTTTGTAATTTTAATATTACCACAAGATATAATCCTTTAGTCATTTTTTGGCCTTGGTGACTTTTTCTATTACCATCATTTGTTTTTTTAAGTTTAATTTTATGCTTGTTGATTATGTCACCATTTTCATCATACAGTACAGTCAAAATGTTCAGATCAACAAGCCCTTGGGTAAAAATAGGAAAAGAAAAAGCTTCAGAGTCAAAGCATACATGTACCTAATATGTGCCTTTCTAACTGCAGTTCTCTTTATGTGAAAGAAATCAAGCATGCTTTCACTAGTGCAGAAAAGTGCTAATGACTCTGCATGCTCCTTGACAAGTGAAATCACTATGCCTCTAGACTCTGGAAAAAATATTCATGATATTAGATTTTTAAAAATTTGACCAATTTAATCCATGATCACATTACAGTTGGCAAGTGATCATCAGGTAATGGATACTTTCTGAATATAAAATTGTTTTTTCACATCATTTAAAGGAATACAATAGATTTATATTATGTGTATGAGTACATATTAATAGATGTATGATTATTTTAGGGACTCAATATATGTGAGTATTAGGATAGGTAGGTTTCAGACAGAATAATTTTCATTGTTTTTTTTCAGTATGGTTTTTGAAGAATTAATAAGGGTGAGCTAGAGGATAGGAGTTGTATAGGACATTAGATGTGTTGTATGTGGGGAAAAGAAAAGTAGTCAATGATAACGTCTATCAAGTGTTACTTTTTTTATATGGCTCGGGGAACTTGCTAAATACTTTAGAAACACAGTCTGATTTCATTCTCACAATAATCCTGCAAGTTAGTAATTATCCCCATCTTACATAAAAATTAAATGATTTACTTGAGCTCATGTAGTGTTAGTATTCTGGTAGCAGCACCAAGATTGAAATTCTGAGTGATTGAGCTCAGTACTCAGTGTCTGATAGTGTGTGGGCAAATGAAACTGTGCAAAAAAGTGATGTAATTATAGAATTTACCCATTTTGTTTTATGTACGGATACCCAGATGAATTTCCCTTCATTCCATATATTTTTTCTTTTAATTATTATGGGTACATAATAGTTGATTTCTTTACAGTATGTATTTTTTAAACTCAATCATCATGATGACTTTTTTCCTCAAACATTTTTCTTTCCTTTTATTTTGCTTCAAGTATACTTTTTAAAAATTTCACTTTCAAGTATAATGCCAGGCATACTTTTGGAATCAGCATATAATATACTTTTTCTAATATATACTCTGTCAAGTCACATAAGTGGCTCTGCATCAAGTTTATTTTGTATGTCTATGGCGTAGAATATAGATTAAGCTGAGAACAATATATTCACACTATTTTTAAAGTAATTTTTATCTGTAACATACTGTTTGGAGATCCTTGAAAACTTTGGAGGAAATGTTCAGGGAAATCAATAAGCCAATTTACATACTAATTAATACCTGAGTAACATGGACATTAATTAGAACTACAGTGGTTTCTCCACGGGGTGTGGAGAGAGTAAAGATTTGAGCTAAATTACAAAAAGGAAGACCATGATTTAAAACACCTAGAAACATAATGCAAAACAAATTACAGCAACTCAAAATTCCATGATATGAAATAATTATTTTCATCTTTAGCACTCTCCCTTTATCCCTCTCATGTGAGAAAACACTAACTGAGAAAATTATATCAGAAAAATTATCAAATGTTTTTACAAAGTATTGAGGGTCCATGGTTAAACTCACTATTCACTAAAACCTTGAGCCAATGAAAACAAAATAAACATGTTGAGCAGGATTAGATTTGAGCACAGATTGAATGTTTTGGTCTCATCATAGAGCTACATAGATAAAAATGAAGAAATAAGAAATTAGAATATCCAAGCATGGCATCCAAGAGAAAATGCGAGTTTTTTCACTTTGCAAATCTGGCATCTTTTTTTTTCCTGAGTCATTTTCTGCTCTTACTCCTCCTACTTGAAGATGATGCAATGAGAAAAAATTTATCCTAAAAGTAATGTGGAAAATATCTCAAAAATTTTAAACTGTGCATATAAATGCAGTAATGTAATAGAAACAATGGCACCTATGATGACTGATAGAAAGTCGTATGGCAGGCGACAAGATGTATAAGTGATGCATAGTTACGAACTGGGAGGCATTTTTTTCTGAGTTCCATGGCTTATTCAAAAGCATTGGCAAATGCAGAGGGTTATATAAAACAAGGAGAACCATAGCAATGGCAACAATATATTAATAGTAAGTCTGAAGTTTAACTTGAAAAGATAAGGTAAAGATGAGCTTCTTTCTTTAGTTGATTTTAGAATTTTGGTGTTGTTTTCATGAATTTTTAGAATATATACTCTTTCTTAAATATTAAATAGATGAATTTGAAACAACTAGAGTGAACTGGTTTTTATACTTCTCTCTTAGAAAAAGTATGATAAATATTATAAAATAATGAGAGAAGGGAAAATATGAGCCGATTATAATTAGTTCTGTGTTTCATACACACACTTATTTGTACATACATGTATGCATTATAAATGTATGTGTGTGTATAAATTATTTATACATAAAAACATGTACCTATATATAATCTCACCATATATAATTTATAATTTCACTATTTCTGATTTTTTGTTCTTATGTCTCTCATGAGTTATAGTTATAGGGCATTGTAGTTCGATTTCTGCCTTATCATATTTTACAGCTTCTCAACAAAGAATATTCTACAATTTTCCACTTGTATCATTTTTATGTGCCCAGTGCCTTGTATTTTTGTTCTCAGGGTCTCCTTCCTATACCAACCAGTCTGTTACCCTCGGGGTGAAACACTAATATCTATGCCTGTGTCCTTATGTTCATGATCTAAGATGAAAATTAATTGCTTAATTGTTTCCATATAATTTTTTTATTTTAGCATATTATAGGGGTACAAATGTTTAGGTTACGTATATTGCCCTAGCCCCCCTCCCCCCCGAGTCAGGGTTTCAAGTGTGTCTTGTATTAGGAAATAGCTTCCTCAATTTGTTCTTTTAAATAACAATTTATTTCATTTCTTTTAGCCTTTCATATATTTCCAATATTTTTCATATTCAAGTTTGGAATAAACATTGCATTCTTGAAAATAACTAATGGAGGTGAATTCACATAAAATAAAATTAACCATTTTAAAATGAACAGTTCAGTGACACCTAGCACATTCATATTGTGTAGTTGTGCAACCAACACCTTTCTCTCTAGTTCCAAAATATTTCCATCACTTTAAAGTAAAACTCCTCTCCCATTAAGCATTTTTTCTTATGCACCCTTTCCCCAGCCCTGGGAACCCCCAATCTGTGTCCTATCTATATAGATGTATCTATTCTGCATATTTCATATACATGTAAGCATATACTAGGTGAACTTTCTTTCTGGCTTTTCACTTAGCATAACCTTTTCAAGGTTCACCCACATTGTAGCATGTTTCAACCAGTGCTTCATCCCTTTTCAGGAATAAAAAAATCCCTTGTGTACATACAGTATAATTTGTTTATACATCCATCCATCCATTGATGGACATTTTGCTGTTAATACATTTTACAAAATGGATTTACAGTGTTGATCCTCAAATAAAATCTATCTGGAGAGACTAATGTCTGGATCTCTGTTTCTTTCTCTTTCTCTCCCGTGTCTACTGATAAAAATATGTGTCAGTAAATGAGTCAGAGTTCTAGCCCAGAGCCAAACATAGCAAACAAATGATTTTCAATGGTGAGAGCAGGGTTATGCCTCCTTGAGAATTTATTTTTATGTGGAGTGAGCATTTTAAAAAACTGCTTATCTTGTCTCTGCTGATCACATATTTCCTTTCCATTTTTGTATGTCACCAAACCATATTTCCTTCTTTCAGCTTCTCCTCCCCCTTCAAGAAATATTGCTGTAGGTAGAAGCCATTATTGATCAGATTGTGTGAGTCCCTCAGTTGTGCCAGGCATTACAAAGAGATTGGAGAATCACCAGGAAACCTGTAATTTTACAATTCATTTTTGAAGGTGTGGGGATCTTTCACTTTTGCAGAAACAAATGTATTGACTTATTTACTCAGAATTTAGTGGCATTTCATAAAGCATTTCTGCATGAGATGCAGACATCCTTTCAATGGTTTACTGTCAGTAAATCATCTGGAAACCAGTATTAAAACCACTATTATCAACCTTTGGTACTTAATTAGTCTAGCTGAAGTTAAATGGTAATAAAATTAAAGAGAGTGAGAAAATATTGTGAAAGTGCTAACTCATATTTTGGGAAAAGAGTAGGAGTTTATATTAGAATTCTGAGAATAACAGAGAAGTTATATAGTCGTCTTACTTATTGTGTCTGTTATACTTTGAGATTATAATAGTAACACCAACATGAATAATGTTCATTGAAATTTAATAGATTTTGAATTTTATTCTAAACTCCAAATTTTTCAAAGATTTGAATTATTTGTAATAGAAAAGTATACTTTTCTTTTAAAGTATTTTTGTCAAAGTTTCTTAAAACTTTTTATTTTTAAATGTGAAAATTTCTTCAAAATGTTTTGAAGATATGGCATCCAAGTAAATGATCTAAAAACTGTATAATCCTTACCATTTACAAACTACAGTGTCTTTCTAAAAGCCAGGCTTTTAGCAATTAAGTTATAAAGCTCTTGAAAAAGTATTTTATTGTACCAAACATATTTGAAAGTAGTTTAAATAGTATGCAAGTCAAATGAAAAGGAACACACTTAACAAAAGGCAAAGTTTTTCATTCTAAATGTCAAATTGTTTTCAATCTCAAATTGTGTAAGAAACTTAAAAGATTCCTTAGCCATTTACTATTTTTTATGTAATCTTTAGTATCATCATATACAAATGAGTAACTAAAAGGAGACACACTTATTTTCTTCCTAGTAATGTAATAATCCTAATAAAACTAAGATTTACCAAGGGTGAAACCTCCTAATAAGACACGCCTTAACAATTGCTCCAATTGCTTCCTTAACATGCACTACACTCTTTTGTTTTTTTGCAAGATCTTTTTCCAACCTTCTACTCCCTCAAACTTCTGACAGTGCAGAACCCTCCCTGTTTCACAGAAGAAATGGAAGCCATCAGAAAGCCAAATGCCTAGTATTACCTCTATTGAACAGGCAAACTCACCATATTAATCTTACCACCATGTTCTCCTTCCCAGGTAATAACATAAAGGTACCTCTATTCCACCTGTGTTTTGCAACCTAAGCCCTCACACATTCTCTCCCCACTATTGATATCTCTTCTCTCATTCTATTCAACCCATATTTCCTAATAATCTTTAATATAATCAAGTATTTCTCATTCAAGTATTTTTAAAGAAATCAATAAAAGCACTAATGAAAACAATGAATACAATAGTCCTTCCAGCTGCTGCTTGGTCTCATTTTCCTTTTTCACAACCAACTTTTTGTGAGATTTATTATATATTTACTATCTCCATTTTGCCACCTATCACTGAATCATCAACTCTTCCAGTTTGATTTACATCTTTCACTCCACTGTAATCTGATTTGTGACTACAATGTCACTAAATCTAGTGGAATTTTTAAAGTAATTTTTACATGAACTTTCAAAAGCATTTGGCATTGTTGGACATTGCCTTCATCTCCAAATTCTTTATTACTTTTGCTTACTTGATTTAATATTGACTTAATGTGTATTCTATTTCATTGGAATAGAGTAGACTCTTCCTCCTCTGCAAAGCCATTAAAAGTTAAAAAGTTCTTTGAGTATTTTCCTTATATCTCCTCTCTTATCATTCCATACATTATGCCTAGGTAAGTGCACTTATGGCTATAGCTTAAATTTCCACCTTTATGCATGGAACTCACAACTTTTTATATCCAGCCTATACCTCTCCTCTGAGCATCAGATCTATGTGTCCAACTATGTATATAAGAGTTCTGAATATCTCAAGACTAATGCAAATCAAACTTTTCAAAACTGAACTTTATTATATTTCCCCTTACACTTTGGTTCTGAGAACCATTGTATTTCAGACAACAAGAGCAACATCTGTTTTGTTATATAAGCCAGAAATCACGAGCCATTCTCAAGATCACTCTCTCCTTTTTCCATCCATGTACATTAATACAAAGTCTTACTGATCTTATCTTTTAAGAAGCTCTAAAGTGAACTTGCCCCCTGACTCTCCACTACCATAACTATAGCCCAAATTATAATACAATAATTTATCATACAAAGCACAGAAATAGACTCCTAATTTCACTTTCTGCATCATCTTATGCCACTTTCAATTGGATCTCCTGGTGCCAATCATAATATCTAAACACATAATTCCAAATTTATAATCCCAAATGTTGAGATCTTGGAAGATGAAAATCCATAAAGTCTGAAATCTCTAACATCTAAAATCCCCAAAATTGCAATCCCAAAATACTAAAATCTGAGTACGGAAATCCTGAAAGCTGAATTCCAAGGAAGGGATTAGTGTGTTTAGGATGTATGCAGGATAGTTGCATTGTGTTAGGTGGAACTATTACCTTGTTATTGTCTTTATCTGCAGTTGGTAGAAAATTTAGAGACTGGATTGGCCACACAATATGGCAACAATGAAAACCTCACTTTAAAAATGAGTCATTTGTCTGAATTGGCTTTCCTTCCAGCTGCTGAAATTCCAGAAGCTTTTAACCAATTAAAACTACATTTGCTTGAAGAAGTCAGCAGTTATGACCAGTTTGAAAATAATTATGTGCACAGTACGATAAGAAGGCACTTAAGCACCAGTGTTGCTGTTCTATCTCCAGTATCATTTCTGCTAGATTTGTGGTCTGTGTATAAGACCATGGTCTGCGTATGTCTTCTACATGTACAACGGATTTCCCAAAGTAACACAGAAGTATGGCACAGAAAAATGGGAAAATTTAATAGGGAATGCTCATGTCAGTGTATGTCAAATCATAGAAGAATTTTTAAAAGAGTAGTACAATATAGAAAATGAATGAGAACATATTCTTCAAGGAGAGCTGTGCCCTGAAAACATTTTTTAAAAGTAGCTATTCATTGTAATGAAAGACATCAAAATATAATGATGGAAGTCAGCCAGCTCTTGTAGACTACCTTTTTGCAGTTGCTCATAATTTATTCCTATAATACACTTCTTCATCTGTCAAATTTTCTTCTTAGCTATTGGGAGGGTTTTTTGGGGTTTTGGTTTTGTTTTGTTTCTATTTACCTTTTTATAAAGTTTTTCCCCACCATTTTAAATTGCCAGCACTATTTTTTACAATTTGCTATGCTATATTTCATCTTTGTATCATTCCCAATGCAGATTGTAAAGACTTAGAGAGTTGTAATTTGTTTTATGCATTTTTTATAAATTTGATTCTATGAAAATACATTATCAGAAATTGATTTTTTATAAGCATTGTGCATGTCCATAAAAATGTTGACAGTTCCTCAGTAAATGAAAAGATGTTTCTTTTGTACATCTGCATTAGAGACAGGTAAAATTTCTTAATGTCGTGGCTTTTTGGGCAACTGCATGTGCAGTGGTAACCCATCGTGGTTGGGGATCGATTTCATCAAAACTGTTAGGTTGTCCGTCATCTGGTATTTCAGATGACCACAATTATGAACACAGGTGCACACAATTACCAACCATAGTGATAAAAGTTATACAATTCCCTTTATGACCTAAATTATATGAATACAGTTCATCTGCTCATAACTGTTATACCTGTGTGACTCTCATTAGTATACCTAGGTGTTCATGCTTCCAAAAATATGTATGTTATTATTGCCTATTTTGTTGTATAAAGTGGCCCATGAAGTGTTTTGTTGTGTTTTCGTTTCTCAGATTAAATCCCCTTTTGAAAATATAAATAAGTGTCTTTTAAAGAATTTTAAAATTATTATTTCCAGAATTATATTTTCAGGATTTTGATCTTTCAGAATTGTGATTTTGGGATTTTAGACTTTAGAAATTTTGATCTTTGGGAATTTCAACATGTAGGTTTGGTATTATGACCCAAGCTCAGATCTCCATAGAGCTGGCAGAGTGATTTTTCCAAAACATAAAGCTGGTCATATCATCCACATGTTTAAAATAATTCTAAGAACCTAATAAAAAACCACATCCTTGATATGGTTTAGCTTTATAAGCCTCATCCTACCTCTAATTTCAGTTCACAACATGCTTTTCCTCTCTCTGCATTTCAGTAAGTCTGGTCTATATCTAGTTTTCCATAATGAAACTGTGCTTTTATCTGACACAGACTTACCTCTTATACCTCTTTCAACTTTTACTTTTACATAATTTCCGGCTCTTCACTGGATCGTAGCTTAGCTAATTGTCCTCTGGGAGAGCTTCCTTTTTCTCACTGACTAGATCAATGTCCATTATTGTAAGCTTTGAAAATACTTCATAACCCTCTTTCAAAGTGTTTGCTACATCTAAAGTTTCAAATTTAAATATTCAATTCTTTCTTTAATGTCTATCTTTCCTACTAAACTATAAACTTCAGGAGACCAATTCTGTGTTTCTTTGTGCTCATCATGGATGCTCCAGTACTTTGCACAGTGCCTAGCACCTGGTAGTCACTCAAGAAATATTTTGGATAACAAGATAAATGAATAAATTATGGGTATTATACCTTGGAGAATAGAAATTCTGAAACTGAAAGACAATCTTCATTATAATTATTAACATAATAGAA
Organism: Lemur catta; assembly: GCF_020740605.2. Classification (NCBI taxonomy): domain Eukaryota; kingdom Metazoa; phylum Chordata; class Mammalia; order Primates; family Lemuridae; genus Lemur; species Lemur catta. Next base: position 106,422,448 of record NC_059129.1, read on the forward strand.
ATTCAACTTAAAATTGAAAACAATTACCAACTCTAAAATTGTGATAGGATATCACTATTTGATATTGCTAAGACTGCATCTGAGAAGTGTCATTTAGGTGTAACATGTTAAAAAATGGTATGTGATGAAGACAAAGTGGGAGAACTTTCAAGAAAGATGGCAAAAATGATTAATGAGTTACAGGGATTGATTCATGTGGGAAGAGTAATAATAATCAGCTAACTCAGCACTGTGCTTGAAATAATGTGCTATATAGACCATAACAGTGCTTGGTTTCTACATCATAAGTCTTTACCCTTGCTATTTTAATTGTGGCATTTTTCATCAAATTAGATTATTTTTTAAATAAAGCAATTATATTTTAAAAGCATGGCTCAGAGGTGCTTTAAAGGATATGTGATAATCATCTATAATTATTGACAGCATGCAAACACCAATTGGGAATAGAAAGTGTTTGATAGAAGGATTAGTTCTAGAATTAATAGAGTGAAATTAGGCTTAGAAAATTTTCAATCAAGCATAAAATTACTATTCCAAACTACTGATTTTCCAAGATGAGTGAATTCTTAAAATATTTACTATACAACAATTTAAATAGCCAGACTGGTGTGGTGTTGAGGGGTGGGGTCTAATAGTCAGAAAATAAATAAATATAATAAAAATTAAACAAATAATAGAAATATAGTCCAATTTATAGTCTTTTACTTCCATGCATGAGTTTCATATAATTTTTAAACTGTGGTCACTATAAACGTTAACCATATTTTATTAAGTTTGATTTCATCTTTTTAAACTTTATATTTAAAATTAGCGGCATCTAATGATAAAAAATTAAATGTATTTGTTTTCTTTGAAAAAAATGAAACAAAACAAAACTGCATTCAACAGGAGAGATTTGTGACCAAGGATGCTGACACAAAAGTACCAGTATTATTTTAATATTTTATATGTGAATTTTATATTTCTCAATATTCAAGTATTCTTGAAATTTGTGTTCACATATTCTTTTTTCTCTTTGTTTGCTATATTCAATGCAAAGTGCCATCTTTTTCCATGTGTAATGAAAATAGTGGATTCACTCTACAACACATAGATGAACAAATGGTTCCATGGAGAGAAATTAATCTTCTGTGTTCTTCTTGGATATTAGACCATATTTCTTAGGCTAGTAGCCAAATGTGATCATGTGACTAAGAGGTATTTGCGACTTACACTCACATTTAAGAGGAAATCCAGGGCTCTTTCCCTTTTACAAAGGCAAGAATGACTGTGGAATCAACTGGCCTTGGAAGTTCTCTGTGAATATGGCACACCTGCCCTCCTGGACCCAAAATGTCCCCTGGAGCAGAGCTTCTAACTGACTTTGGACATTTATCGCTGAATGTTTCCTGATTGAGAAACGAATTGGGTATTTTGGTAGCGCAATTTAGCCTTTTACCTTAATGAATACATATGTCAATAGAAGAAACCAAAAATGTTTGAAATCCTATTCATTGTGCATCAACAGTTATAATCGAAACAAAACTAAAATACACCAAAATTATAATTGCATTTTGAGATGGAGTTTAGTACTAGGAGGTAATGGAAAGATCATGAGATTACTGGGTGGTCTCTGGCTTTGCTAATATTTCTAAACTTTAGGCTAGGATGGTGTCCTCCTTTGTGACTTTTAGAATTTAACACTTGATGATGAAGTAAAGATGTCACATGAAAACTGAAGTTTTCATTTAGAACTCAGTTCTTGGGGCAAGTATTCACAAATTGCCTAAAAATGACAACAGATGGATTTTGTGAGGAACTCCCTAATCTTGTGTTAATATAAATTAATTCTCCAAAAACAACAGTGCTGGCCTTAAAATCATTGATAGAAATTTTTTTTTTTTTTTTCTGGTGAGAGAATATACAAAACAATGAGCTACAAGCCCACGTCTCATTTAGGGCTATTTAATTTGCCCACCTTAGTAACTTCATCAGAGGTTTACTGTTTCCATTTAACTCCCATTTTACCTTGAAGGAGAGAGATGTTAAATGTTCTGTCTATGTTGAATGCTTCCTTGGTGCCATTTTGTGGTATTTGCAGGCCTCTCTGACATTATCAAATGGATTGACATTTTAAATATTTGCAGTGCTCAGTGGGTACTAATTCAGCAAAGGTGAACCACAAGTTTCCTTCACTATGGCACAGCAAGTGATGTGTGTCTGTTTAATCACAGCAGCTGAAATGGGATCAAAAGGCACTGTGATGTTAAACTCCTAAAACTGCTGTCACAGCAGACACACCTGGAGCGGTCCTTAAAGGAAAACACTAAGTAGGGAAGAACCTACTTAGGCCAACCAGCTTATCTGAACCTATTAACCCAGCTCAGCAGGAAAGTCTCTGCTGGTATGTAATGTTTCCATATTTATAGTAAATTCTTTATAGGTTTAGCTCAATCATTTGTGGGCTTCCTAGCAATTTTTTATTTTATTTATAATCTAAATTGAAGTTTTACTTTCTGTTTCGTCAGAGTTGAGAATACAAATATCCTAAAAAAAGATGAAGAATATAAATCATTTTACACATTTATTGTCACATATTTTTGGGAATTAATTCCAAAGGAATTTTAGTTAGTAGGAAATGGTACTACTAACTTTTTCACTGTTGACATTTCATAGTCCCTTGAAATATGTTCTATATTATTTACAGAGTCTACCATGACAAACTTTAAAACATCAGTGAATGGAAAGACTTGAAAAAATTCTATCCTAAACCTTTTTTTCTATCAAACATGAATTTTTTATATTTCCCTGGCATTTTAAAATAGTTCATCAAATAAACATTTATGTATCACATTAACTTCAATATATTCAGCCCTCAGATTCTCACAAGTAAAAAAGGGTTTCCATTAAGATTTTTACACAAATTGTCTTGGTTTACATCAGATACATGTATAGCTGTTGAAATTTAGCATTGCTTCCTCAAATTTTCCTCAAAACGCTTAGGATATCAGCATCAAATATGTGCAAGTGTGTCAAAATATAGGTATTGAAAATATTAAAGGCCAGTTTCTTGTTCTTCAACTTGCTATGTGTATAGAGTATATTTAAGGAATCAGAAAGACATGAAGTTTGGAAATTGGTTAAAAATAAATTGAGGAAGTCAATATAAGTTTCAGCTTAGATGCATAACATTTATTAGTATTGCAGTGGGGAGTCATTGAATATTTTGGAAGATAATTCAATGGCTTTGTTACACAATTCGTTCTATTTGCTTGTCATCCTAATATAATAATCATAGATGGCAGTTAATTTACTGAAATCTCCTCTAATAACCTCTTCTTTCTAGTTAAGAAAAAAAAGAATTAACAGAATAGCAAAAACAAACAAAACAAGACTATGAGAAAGAAAAAAAATAATTATTGCTATAGGTATTTTTTCAAGCTACCCTTCCCTCCAAGCCTTCTGAAGTAAAGACTGATTGCATATCAGGTCTTCATTATCATTTTCTCTCTAGGTTTCTGTCAGACAGAACCAAAGCTTTTATAAGCAGATTCAAAGAGTATATGGTAGAGGACAGAGCCTGATAGGTAGGAGAAGAAAGAGGAATATTTAGGGTAAGAGATTGTCTCTGTATTCCAGGAGGTGAAAGAAAATACTGAAAGCTGTATAAGCTATAACAGAGGAAATATATATTGAGCATGCACTCTGAATATGGCACTATTCTAGGTGTTTGGGACACTTCAGTGAATAAAACAAGGATCCACACCATTATGGAGTTTTCATTCTAGCATAAGGAGACTGATAGTAGACATGATAAATAAGCAAATTGTGTAGTTTTGTAGAAGGTGAAAGTTTCTATGGGAAAAGGACAAGACAGATGGGGAGTGTGGATATGGTTGGTAATGGGGGACATTACAGGTTTAAATACAGTTGTAAGAATTGACCTTATTGAGCAGGTGAATTTTACACAAAGACTTGATTGATATCCAATGCCATTGGAGAAAGTCTCTGAGAGAGAGGAGATGAAACAGCTGGAATGTGAGCAGTATATGGACAACAAAGGTGCAGGGGACATGGAATTTAAGAAGTATTGCATAGACATATTATCTTCTCAAGATTTGTGAAAAAATGGTAATAAGCCTGAGCAATTTCAAATTACTTTTGATTGCTTTATAGTTTGACCCTGACACCTCCAAGAATAAATTCCGTGATTCATAGTTTTATAAATATTAGAATAATGTCAATAATAACAGAAAATAATTTCATAACTCCTATAATGTTCCAAATCATGTTTAAAGTACTCACTAAATATTAATTCACATAATTTTATCAACAATATATGAGGTAAATAATTACTTTTTTGTATACTTTACAGATGAGAAGACTGAGATGCACAGAGGATAGGTAATTGCTAGCAAGAGGAGAGCCAATATGCATGAGTGAGCAGGTTGCCTCTGATCCATGCTTTCAACCATTTGGCTGAAGTGCAGCTCCAATAACCAGCAATGATTCCTTACTTCTAGCTCTATTTGGTGAGATAAGATACTTTGGTTTTTTTCCACAAAATAGAGACCAATTAGAAAGACTCCTTGACTATTTTTCAGGTTTGATCACAAATTCCAAATTAGCTATAAATTACCTCAAATTTATCAATACTACTTAAATCTTGCTTTACTCTTATCATGCTATTGTGTGTGTTCTTTTGTAAATGTGGTCTTTAATTATCCATCTATATTTCTCCCCCACTCTTCTTCCCTCCACTCTACTCTCACTCCTACTCTATCTCACCCAAATCTCTTCCATCCTGGCTCCCAAATATAAAGAAAATGGTAGCCCCTAGGGTTACATGAGCAGAAACTCAGAAGCTCATTGAGTATTTACATGGCTTCAAGTTGAGGAACTGATGGAAAGCCATCCATGAAAGTAACACTTATTATTTACTCTGAGACAGCGAGCACCCTTCCACTGGGCCCACTGAGTCTCACTTCCTCTCCATCTTCAACTTCTTCTCTGAAGCTTAAGGTCATCTTGCTCTTGACTCTCTTTCCTTTTTTATGCTATTGCTTTCCTGACAGCCCTGTCAAGACGGGGCTTTTTCTCTCCCATATCTTTGAAATTTTCTCTCCTGGTGATGAGAAATGCTCTCACTGCCTCTTCCAGAGATTTCTAACTCTGACACTCCTAAAATTCTCAGTTTCAAAACTCCTATGTCATAAGATTCTACTTACATCTATAGAACCTGGGCTCCTCCTTGTCAGTTTTTGAATATTTTAATCCATTGTTCATTTTCAGTCTCTTTGACCTTCTATTATTCTTACAATTTCAATATACATGTGGCTTGCCTAAACTGCTCAAATCCTCGAACTTATTTTCTTCCAAGACTTTATGCATCACTCCATCTCAGCTGCTCACTGATTAAACCTTGCAATTATCAATAACTGTAACCCTTTCGTAATCTTAATTTCAAGACTTCTGCCTTTTGACCCTGACCACCATCTCATTTCTCTCCATTTAGCCCCTTTAGCATCCTGGCATCGGCAATCATTGTACTTTAACTAAATGTACAATTTATTGTTCTGCCACTTTTCACAGTCTCTTACTCCTCATATGTCCTTGTTTCTCAGCTTAAATTTCATGTGCCATCATTGGCATAAAACATATTATTTTAACATATTCATAACCCTCACCTCTAACCCTCACGTTGCTTTAATTTTCTTACTTTGCTGTTATTTAGTTGGCAAAGAAAATGAGTAAAAATAAATGTAAGTACTCTAGATAATTTGACCTCTCTACTTGCTCTATGTTTTACACTGATAGATTTGAGTATAGCAAAAGAAACCACAAAATCTTGCTGACTGGTCTCACTTTAAATTAATGGCCACTCACCTTAACTGAGGTAGTGAGAGCTGTCTGCCAATGGATACATTCATTTCCCTAATACACTCACATTTATATTCTAGATGACCATTCCAGACTTTCTCTTCTCTCCTCAAGCCTCTACTACCTCTGATTCTTTACTTCAGCTGACATTAAGTAAGAGTTTTGTAGAATTAAAATTTGAGTGAGTGCTGAATTTCATCCCTATTTAACTGAGGAAAGAGAAGTAATGGAAGCAGCAATACTATAAGAGCATCCCCAAGCTGCCACCTCAATTATCCGCTCCCCATTTCTCCAAAAATTACTGAAAGAATTGCTTATTCTTACAGTTTACAAATCCTTTCTTCCCATTTTTTTCTTAAATCTACTCCAGATAGGCATTCTCCAACATTAATTCATTAAATCTACTCCGGTCAGGATCAACAATGATCTCCATTTTGCCAAATTATGTGGTTAATTTTCAGTCCTCCCCTTATTGGCACAGAAGAATGCTCTCTCTACCTCTACAGAATATTTCCACATTGTTTCCATTACACCACACTCTTGGTCTTGACACAGGATTTACATATATATCTATCAAACCTTCACAGGACAGGTAATCCAAATGTACATACAGTGTCCTAAAGAAAACCAAGAAAAAGAAATCTTCCTAATATACTTTAGAAAACTAATATCACTTTGCTAGTAAAACTGGACAAAGGCTATACCAGTACGATTATAGGCCAATCTCACATATAACAAATAGATCTAAACATGCTAAAGAAGATAATAGTAAACTGAATCCAATGTATAAATATGTATGTATATTAATACATAATACACAAATACATAAAATATTTCTTAATCTCTATTGGTGCAGAAAAATATATGATGAAATTCAATACTCACTCAAGTTTTTAATTCAACAAAACTCTCACTTAATGAAAAGTGTATTAATCAGAAACTTAGAGCAATGTTAGACTTCAAAACAAATATTAAAGCACTTCCCTTCTAATCAGAAAATAAGACAAGAATAATCATTATTATTATGTTTATTTTAATTGAACATTTTACCTGAGGCTCTACCCAACATGTTGAAAAAAGAAAAGAAGACATAATCTTATAAGGAATTGAATGGAAGAAATAACATAGATATATTTCCTAGGAAATATGATTATCTACAAAAATCAAAAAGCACATACAAACCAGAGTCAAAATTTGCTGAGAGCAAGATTGTGTTCAAAATCAAGGATTTCCTTGTACACCAGAAAGTGCAATCAACATATGTAAATGTAATTAGGAAAAAATATCTTATTTACAATAGAAAGCAAAAACATAAAGTGTATATATAAATTGATAAACAAATATGAAGAGAATTGAAAATAAATTAAACCATTTAAAATTGTGCAGTATATATGAAAACTTTTATAGGCAAAAAAGAAAATACACAAAAAGACCTAAATAAATGGTATATGTGTATACAGAGCTAGTATCTTAAAGATGTCAATTTGTTTCCAACTAATCTCTCGAATTCAATGCAATTTCATTCAAAATTTTAATAGTACTTTTTACAGAACGTCATAAGCTAATTTTAAAAATATATATAGATCAAATGATCAAAATGATCAAAAATTACTAAGCCAAATTTTCGAAGAGAAGAATAGCATATATAAAGTTGTAGTAACTAAAACTCTGGTATTATCACAGAGATAGTCAATAAATCAATGTAATAATGTAACAGGAAAAAAATAAAATTGAATTTTTCTACCACACTTGATACATTAGTACATACCAGATGAATTAAAGACTTAAACCTAAAGATCAAAACATGTAATTTTAAAAACAAAATATAGAAGAATATCTTTATGTAGTTATAGTAAGGAAGATTTTGTAGAGAAGACAAAAAATGCACATCCATGAAGGAAAAACTGGATTAATTTGAATTCATTTAACTGTTTATTCAACATAGATAACCCATTAAAGTTAAAAGCCAAACTTACACAGAGAAAATATTACTGCACTAAAATTAAAAGCCAAACTTACATACTCAGAGAAAATATCATATATTATATAACCAGTTAAAGACCAGTTTTTGGAATATATGAATAATTCTACATATCACACATTAAAGGGAAAAATGAAATGAGAAATGAGCAAAGATAAAGAACAGTCAATACATAGAATAAGGAATCAGATTGTGCAATTAACATATGAAAAAATGTTCAACTTTAAAAACCCTAAAGGGATTACAAATTAAAACTCAATAAATACCATACCATACTCATTAGTTTGGAATATTATGTCTCGATGTCACCAAATATTTTTTTTCATTCTTTCACTGTTTTAAATGTTCTTTTTTTTCTTAATTTATTTTTACTTTTTTAAATTTCAGCTTATTATAGGGATACAGATGTTTCAGTTACATATATTGCCTTTGCCTCTCCCACGTCAGAGCTTCAAGCATGTCCATCCCCCAGATGGTGCGCACCACAACTGGGTGTGAATTTACCCATCCCCACCTCCCCCTCCCACCTGCATGACACCTGATGAATGTTACTATTCTATGTGCACATGAGTGTTGATCAGTTAATACCAATTTGATGGTCAGTACTTGTGGTGCTTGTTTTTCCATTCTTGTGCTACTTCACTTAGTAGAATGAGGTCTAGCTCTATCCAGGATAATACAAGAGGTACTAGATCAACATTGTTTTTTGTGGCTGAATAGTACTCCATGGTATACATTTACCACATTTTATTAATTCACTCATGTATTAATGGGCACTTGGGCCGTTTCCACATGTTTGCATTGTGAATTATGCTGCTATGAACATTCGAGTGTAGATTTCCCCCCCCCCTTTGGGTAGACGCCCAGTAATGGGATTGCTGGATCAAATGGTAGTTCTACTTTTAGCTCTTGGAGGTATCTCCACATTACCTTCCACAGAGGTTGTACTAGTTTGCAGTCCTACCAGCAGTGTATGAGTGTTCCTATCTCTCCGCATCTATGCCAACATTTATTGTTTGGGGACTTTTTGATAAAGGCCATTCTCACTGGGGTAAATGATATCTCATTGTAGGCATCCCTGAAGGTGAAAAAGAAAATATTTTCCACTTATTTACCAAGAATGATCTCTCCATTAGGGTTGTCATCCAGTTAAACAAAGTAATGTTGGATTCTCAGAGAGAGTGTGCAGAAAATTGTCAATAAATAGCCATTGTCAATTAAAAAGAAAAAGAAAAGATTGCCATTGTTACCAGTGCACAGAGGGGAAGGGGGAACTTCTTGGGTCTTTCAAAGAAGTCCAGGTCAAGAGAAAGTTGAGGATGTTTCTTATAAAATTAAGTGTTTTTAAATTGACCATAATCTATTAACACTCTCTAAATTTACTTTCCAATAAATACTTTAAAACAAATCTAAAATACATAAAGAAATAGGTAAATATCAGGAAAGTTGAAGCATATTTCACTGCTCTCATTTGTAGGCCCTTGCAAACTCTAAAATTTCCACTTGGCTTTTAATAACATAAAATTCATTTTTACAATGCTCTCTTAAGAAAAGGTCCAAATGAACTTCCAATCATATCTCTTCTAGGTATACACTTTGTAAATATGCTAACACACAGAGGAAAGTTGTGCTCTATTCAGTTTGATAGAATTGGGTAGTCATGCATCGCTTAACAACATTTTGGTCAACAACAGACTGCTCCATAAGATTATAATGGAGCTGAAAAATTCCTATTGCTTAATGGCATTATGGCCATCCTAAAGTGGTAGTGCAATGCATTATTCATGTGTTTGCGGTAATTCTGGTGTAAACAAACCAACTTTGTTGACAGTTGTATAAAAGTATAGCACATACAATTACAATACATAATGTTTGATAATGATAATAGATGATTATGTTACTGGTTTGTGTATTTACTATGCCATATCTTTTATTGCAATTTTTACCACGTACTTCTTCTACTTATAAAAAATTAAGTTGTTGTGAAAAAGCCTCAGGCACAGCTTCAGAGGTATTCCAGAAGAATGCATTGTTATCATAGGAGATGACAGCTCCATGCATGTTATTGCCCCTGAAGACCTTCCAGTGGGGCAAGAAGTGGAAGTGGAAGACAGTGATATTAATGATTCTGACCCTGTGTAAAACTAGGATAATGTGTGTTTCTGTCTTAATTTTTAACAAAAAAAGTAAAAAATAGAAAAGTTAAAAATAGAATAAGGATATAAAAATATTTTGTCCAACTATACAATGTGTTTGTGCTTTAAACTGTTATTTTACAAAAATTAGATAAATAAAAGTTTATAAAATAAAAACGTTATAGTAAGTTATGTTAATTTATGATTAAAGAAAAAATATTTTTTATAAATTTAGTATAGCCTAAGTTTACAGTGTATATAAAGTCTACAGTAGCATACAGTCCTGTCCTGAGCCTTCACCTTCACTCACCACTCACTGACTCACCCAGAGCAACTTCCAGTCCTGCAATCTCCATTCATGGTAAGTGTCCTACACAGATGTACCGTTTTTTATCTGTTATATCATATTTTTACTAAAACATTTGTCTAGGTATGTTTAGATATACAAATTCTGTAGTATTCAGGACAGTAACCTCTCATACAGGTTTGTTGCCTAGAAGTGATAGGCTATACCATATTGCCTAGGGATGCAATAGGCTATACCATCTAGATTTGTGTAAATACACTCTATGATGCTGATACAATGACAACATCACCTAGCCATGCATTTTTCAGAACCCCATTGTTAAATGACACATTACTGTATAGGTATCTTGCCAGTCTCTACATCCACACAGGAAAACAGTGATTTCATTACTGCGGTCTCAGTGATTATCTTTTATTTAAAATCTCAAAGGCTTTAGCAAGAAAAAACACTTCAACAAATAAAACCAATGATCGCAGTAGCACTCGCCCAATAGCTAGTTAGACAAGCAATAAGAAAAACTTCACTAGTCCTTAATAAAGGAGGTAATAGACATGAATACCATTGCATTAATTTCTCCCTCTCTTTATCTAACACACCCCTGCTACTTTGCTCCACCTTTCTCAGCAGATTCTAACGTAGTTATTAGAGTTACAATAGTAGACAATATTGACTCAATTCAACTAACACTTTATTTCTATTACTCAGAGTTTAGAAGTCAAAAAACGATCATCCATATCAGTGATTTTGGCAGAAGATAGCTTCTGAACCGTGTAAGGTTACTCAAGGGAGGAGCATAAGTTTCCAGCTATTTCACAAGTCAAACACTATTGCACAGTCATAACCCTTCACAGCTAAAAGGAACAGTGGATAACAGAGAATATATGCTTGCAAAAGTATTATGTTTTAAGAAAACATAAGTCATTTAATATCAACTATTTTCATTTAGATAAAATATTTAAAGGTAGTTATCTGTCATTGGTGTTGCTTCTCAATGTAAATAAAGAATTCTTTCAATTGTATGTTTATAGTTAATATTTTTTATGAAATTTGCCCTTATGTTTAAAAATAGTCATTATTTTTTAATTTCTAAGTTTGTAAACAGGTAGATGTTTAAAAAATGTTTATATAGAGCTAGTTTTGGGGAATCAAAATGTATTTAAAATTCAAGATGAAAGGTAACTATTTTTAAAATCTTCCTTGAAATTCTTTTATGATGTGAAAAATCTTTTTTATTATATAAATAATCTTTTATTTATCTGTTTATACCTTTTAACTTCTCTTAAAACAGTATGCTTATAATTTAGCAAGCGGATTTTAAAAAATTCATCAGTTCATGTATATCTTCACCCTCTCTTTAATTCCTTTTCATCAAAAAAATGAAAGAATGCAGACAATAAATAATATGACAATGCATACTTTTTTTTTCTTTTTTTAGTGTATCATTGCTTTTCACTCCTACTTGTGCAAGTCCTATATGCAAAGGCTGGAGCACTCAATTTTGGCACCCATATGAACCTCTGATAATCACCTGCAGGGCATATGGCTTTAGCACAGTCTTAAGTTATTGTAATTAAACATTTCAAACAGAAAAACAAAGAAGAAATTTGAAGAAAATAGGAGAAAGCCTCCCTGGCAACATAGACATCTTTTATCTAGGTGTGAAAATGACAGATGAGTCACTCTGGCACCTTGACAATTTCCACTCCACATTTTGCAGTTTTGTCTTGCTCAATGCTTCTTTTCCAAGTCCATGTGCATACAAAGGGGCAGAGAAGAAAGAGAAAGAATAAAAGAGAGAAAGAAAATCATTCCTTCACATGGCAAATTACTTTTCCTGGAAAGAAAGCTTCACTTTGACCAGTATACAAATGAGGTTTGAATTCAGAGACACAGAGTTTTTTTTGTTTTGTTTTGTTTTGTTTTGTTTTAAGGAATTTCTTCATGTTGAATCAACAGAGATCTATCCCTTCAGTTGCAGGGTATATTCATTTTCTACAGCTTGAAGCTCAGGAATTCCCTCTATTCCCTTAGCATTAGCTTTGTAGAAACTTCCAAGGAAAGCTTTGAATTTTCCATTGACATGTTTCCATGTTGGCTTTAGACAACTGAGAAGGCTTAATGAAATGATTTTAATTTATTTGTGCTGAGAGTGCTGAGGTCCCTCGATAGGGTTTTTATGAGAAAGAAAGCTACCAAGTATGAGTAATGGACATGCCTGAAGCCAGTTACCAACAATAGAACTTATCACGACACTAAAATTCAAAGTTAAAGAGTTAAATATTAGTATTTAATAAATTTAAATATTATTTTAAATTTATAAGTTTAAAATTTTTATAAAAAATTCAAGAATACAGAAAAATAAATTTTATATTATAATATCACTTTCTAGAGATGGCCATTGTATCCTTTTACTGTACTGATGCACAGTACATGCATGCATACACATGCAAATACACATTTTATTAACATTATTTTCTCATTAAAATTGGATCTATAACAAATGCATTAAAATTGTGTTTTGGACTTAATGAGTTTTTTCTATGATATTAGACCTATGAAATCATTTTAATATACACATAAAATTCTTAATTTTATTGTATTTTCTCCTATTAAGCTTTGCTGTCTAATCTAATTATACTTTAGCAAAAGTCCCTGGCCATATCTCTTTACAAAACATGTCAAAATAAAGCATAAAATTTGGTAGTGTCAAAGAAAAATTGCAGCAGACAAATTAAACAGGCAAAGAAGACTACTCAAGATGATTGCAATAGGGGTGGGCTATTGTAATAATGGGAAAGAGATTGAACTCAACTCCATTGAAACAAAAGGACAGAGAGTTTTCAAGGCTGGGGGAGCTAGTGAAGAAGTATTGAAAGACCTTAGGGGGAAGATTGGTCATTGTGATTAAGCCATCCCTGTTTGCTAATTGGTGCTAATGTAAGTTAGGCTCCTTCCCTCCCACAGAGAATGGAAGATAAGGATACTATCTTTCTTGATGATTATATTTCAAAGGATTGACTCCTGGGTCCTTAAGAAAAACACTTGTGGTTGTAAAATTGTCAAGAAGTTAGAAGAAGATTTACATCTCAAAGGGACAAAGAAAAAAATTTACAATTTCAAGCTTTCTAAAGTACATGTTCTAAGGAAAGGTCATGGGACAAAAAAGAAACCTGTTGCAGTTTAGTTAAGCTAAGGTAACCTTTAGGGCCATCCTAGCCAGACACAATATATATATATTATTAAACTGAACACTTCATTTATCTATTTTCTTTATAATTCATATGCTAATTTGGAAGCATATGAATGTTTGAGGTGGATGTAGACATACATAATGCCAGGAAAAATTATTCAGTCAAAACCAACACAGTTCAAATGCAATGAATTATCAGAAAGTGCTTGAATTTCTACATGAAATATATTCTACATGGAATATAAAACAAATTAGATAAGCTTCCAAACATTATTCCAGAAAATCAACATAATAAAAAGGCTACAACAATGCTTGCTAGATCATGGAGCCTCTTCAAACATTATTTAAAGAGAAGGTGTGAATTTACCTGTCCCCTCCACCACCTCCCACCTGCTTGGTTTCCTCTGAGTTTTACTACCATATGTACACATGAGTGTTGACCGATTAGTTTCAGTTTAATAGTGAGTACATGTGGTGATTGTTTTTCATTCTTGTAATATTTCACTTAGATTAGAATAATGGTCTCCAGTTCCATCCAGGTTCACTTATAACTTTGACTCAAACAGCACAAAAGCAATTTATGTAACCAAAATATTTTTACCCCCCATAATACTCTGAAATAAAAATAAATAAATAAATAGAAGGAATTCACGAACACATTCATCATTATGGAAGAGAAATCTCCCACTAAATAACCAAATCTTAAACAGAAAAGAAATAGTCTGTGTGAATGAGGTTATAAAAAAGTCCTTGTAAGTATTTTTACAATTATTTTTAAAAGCTAGAATTTTAAATAAAGAGAACTTCCATGACATTTTACATATGTCATTAGTAAAAAATGTGCAACTGTCTTATATTCACCCTCCCTCCTTGTGAGAAACTTGGTAGTATAACATCCATCACCCATACGTCCACTCTTTGTTAGTCTTAAATTGGTTTAATTAAAACAAATCAAGTTATAGATAAAATGAATCCTGAATGACATTTGCTCTGTGCCTACCCTTCTGTTCAAATGTTCTTGATTTAACACTTGAGTGTAATTGCCTCTTGTTTCCCTAGGCTTGCTACACAGATCCTAAAATATATAAAACTAGGGTGTTTTAAGTTTAGGTGACTTTTGTTTACCCATTCTTAATATTCCTCCTCCACCCTAGGCTCTGTGAATATCCTGAATGAGTATATGTACACACATATATATACACATACATATAGACACATATATGTACATATAAGATAAACATACATATAGAAACTGTTATACATACACAAACATATATATTTATCTACATTTATATATAATTGTTTCTGTATCTATATCTTTAACTGTGTCTATATCTATATTTACATTTATAGCTTAATTTTTCCCATATCACTTCCTTACAAAGCATAAGTCATCAGTTATTCATTTCATAGTTATTTTTCACTCCCTGCTAATAGAGAAAAAATACCAAGCCTTTAAAATCTTTTTTACTCACACTAAGGCTATTTCATAAAAATAAACTCTAGTCTTGGTTCTTTACTGCATCTATTTATTCTCTAATTCTAGATCCCATTTTCTTTCTGATGACAACAGGAGTCACTTCCACATACTAAAATTTCAAGAACGAACTTCACCCTATAGGTATAATTTCTGTATTTCTGAACAAGTGGAATAGCAATAAATGCTAAAATGACTTTAGGAATATTAAGAATTTTGTGTTTTATATTATTTGTGTAGTCTTGACTGCTATCTTTACTTTAAATAGTCTTAATAGTTTAAATCTGAAATTTGCAATGCAAGAAATATAGTAATAGGGCCATAATCATCTCAAAATCATTTTCATATTCCCCTCAATAGGGGGTTGCAATTTCATGCAGTCTCAGAAATTAGTGTTGGTTATAGATCTAGGAAAAAGAATGGCACGACTAGGAAAAGTTACACTGAAAACTATTAAATGTGCTAATAAAATTTCAGATTCAATCCCTACAGCAAATAATCTTTTCCTGGGCTTCTGATACTTGCTTACTTGAATATCTACAAAACACATTAAGTATGAGAAGGGTTTAGAGAAATTTGTTCATTTATCTCTGTGAAAGAAAGAGGTGAAGAAATAAAAATGTGTTCAGGGCCTAGTATAATTCATACATACATTGTCAATTACTATTTCTTATGACTCCATCTATCTACACATCTGATATGTATCTACATATAAGACATTTTCCTTACATGCTCAGGGCCAGAAACATAGCTGTCCATATCTCTGAATGGACCATGGCATCATCCTCCTAATCCAATCTCTGCTTCCCAGCCTCAACTTCCAGTCAGTGTTTGCTTGAAATGTCAAGCCTGAGTATTCAACTACTATGATTGAAACTCTCTAGAAGCTTCACATTGCCTTAGGATACGGTTTATCCTTCTTAATAGGGATCATGTCTGAGACCCTTGACATTCCAGACTCTGTGGTCTTCATCTCAGACCACAAACTCCCTGATAATCTATGCTTCCTCGTTTCCAGAATTTTTGAGCTTGTTCAATTCCTCAGGAATGCCTGTTCTCTCTTCTCTTCCGGACTTTGCATCTTAATCAGACCAGTGGAATGTGGATAGGATCCATAAAGGTAGTAGGTGTGATGGTTAAGAACATAGACGTACTGTCAGGGTCTGAGTCTTAGCTCTGCCTTTAAATATTACATAAACAAGTTATTTTCCCTCTTTAACTATAGTTTTCTTATGTATAAAAACCAAAATAGTTATAGTATTCTACCTCATAGGCTTGCTGTCTGGGATGAGAAAATGCATACAAACCACTGAGAACAATGTATGTGTTTAAACATAATGTTTAATAAATGCTGACTATTATTATTATAAACAACATGCTTTGTATGGGGGAAGAAACTGGAAATTTCTTGTCTTTCCCTAGACAAGGACAGGGAAGGAGTGGTGTTGCTTAATGTAGAATTGATGACAACAATCATGAATTTACCATATTATGTAAAAAGTATCCTCTATCTGAAAAAGGTGGAATTTCCCTTGTGGTTAATTTACTCACAGAAATTTTGGAAGAAACTAGAGGGATTCTAACTCTCTGAATCCTATCAACGTGATCAGCCAGAAAAAAAAAAAAAATTGTAATATCAGTGTTCTAAAGTTGACAGGGGAGAACATTTTAAGATGAGCCTAAGGGTAATCAGATCTTTCTGAAATTAAGAAAATTTAAAGGTCAATTGTACTTTGAATCTTCCCAGTACTCTTTTTTCCGTCAAACATGCATATCCACAGTGCTGCCCTTAGAATAATCATCACAAGTGCCATCACTTTAATAAAATACCTACCTTTATCTTTCTTATACACACATTATTCTAAGCTCATATCTAATCACATCTAAGTCATTCTTCATGGTAAGTGCTAATCTCATTTCCTCATCCCTGTTACAGAATCATGTCAACTATCTTACTAAGAATAATTACCTCATAGTTAAATTTCCCTGGCCTTTCTGGTTACCCAAAAAAAAAAAAAAAGAGGATTTTTTTTTTTCTACTCAGAAACAATGTCTTCTAAGTTAGCCATTTTCTTCTGTAGAAAAGCATGTATGATATTTTGATATAAATAAACCATCAGATGGCTTACAAATATAACTTTTAAGATATTTAAGCTATTGCATCCAAGTTACCTTAAATGAGGACTTTTGAAATATGATCTCATCTCAGTAACTTTTTAAAACTTTTTTTTATTGTCTCCCCTCCTTATGTAAAGAAATATTTGAAATATTTTGGTGTCTTCTCTGTCTCTCTGTCTCTCCTGTCTCTGTCTGTCTGCCTGGCACTCGAACACTTTCTCTCTTTTTTATTCTCTCTCAAAAAAGGCAATAGAAAAGCTAACTTTAATATCCTGAGTTGCATGTGAGCTGCCTGATTAATGTGTTTGTGAATTCTTAATAAGGGAAGTGTGCATATTCATAGTGATGTTTATTAATTCATAAAGCAGCTGCTTAAAGGCAGCTAGTGGAGAGAGACGTCTCCTCTTGCAGAAGCCTCTTGGCAACCATCAGGCCTTTTCCCTGCCTGGTCGTTTCAAGCACGGCACCAGCACTGGAAACTGATGGCCCTTTATCTGCTGTGGGAAAGGGATCCCTCCTGCCAGCAGGAGGCCAGAGGGATCAGAGGTTCTCATCTAAATCCCCCAATGTACGGAGGATGAAATAAAAAACTTAATGAGACTAGTAGAGTCCACATCTCATTTCAATTATTTTTAATTGTTTTCAGATGCTGCCTGGCATGCTTCGTTTAGTTCTGCAATAAACAGAGCATACAGGATGGTGGTAGATCTCACTTGAGACCCCAAGAAAACATCCCACAGGAAATGCAAAATAATAAGAGTGTTACATGTATTGGAGCGTGAACCAGGCAGCTGAAGTGAAAAGCACAAGGATGGGTAGAACCGGTGACCGTGCGTCTTCTACCTGGAGATTCACAGATGGCCTCACCTTTAAATTCTTACCACAACTCCTGAAATTAAAAATCAGTAAATAAGCAGTGAGGGCCACCATGAAATCAATCTACTCAAGTTGACTGGAAGTAACCTTTACTAGGCTTCTTGCTTCTACATTATTTCCTTCCTACTCACTTGGGGGAAAGGATAACCACAGTATAGAGGTGTTTAAGACCTCAATGTACACAAAGTTGTAGAATATCTGTTAATAATATGAGAGGACTTGTTATATCAAAAGCACCTCCTAACACCCTGATCTGACACACAGCTCAGCATTTATAAAGTTGCTCAAAGAAGTAATCTAATTGAAAATTCCCAAGAGCTGCTATTGGACATCGTTGAAGAGCAGGCCACACAAGAAAATTAAAATATCAGGTTTTAATATCTTAATAATATTCCATCATTTTGACTAGAAGACCAAAACAGAATCTTTGAGGCTTAATAGAATGGCATATTTCTAATAAAAATCTAAATGCACTACAGCAGTTATTGAATATAGTATTGAAGTATTTGGATGTAAGTGAAAATCCTTCTCTCATTCCATGTCCAGTTATTCTCGGCTAATTATACACAATCAACAGTAAAGACTTTTAAAGATGAAGGTGTCCAATTCCTACCCCCAGACCTACTAAATTAAGAGTATCTGTGGGTAAGACTTGGGTATATTATTTTTTAAAAGACTCCCAGGTTATTCTGATGTCTAGCCTTGTTTGACACCCTCTGACTCATGGATTCAGTAGTTTCAAGTATGTATGCACACTCTGCCTTACATATTTATTCACAAGAGAGTAATGCATTTATTCATAAAGGATATACAATAGAATTATAAATAAATATATTAAGAGTGGCAAATATAATAAGTTGATTATGAGTGCTTGCCTTTACCTGGGCATTGCTGTTTTGATACTAATGCAAATATGATGGCAGTTGCAAAAGACAGCATATAGGACAGCCAACGGCCATCAGGCCACCTGTCCTCTGAAGGCTGTGTCTCTGGTGGTAGTTCTCATCTCAGTCCCAAGCCACCTTTGTTTCCTGATATTTGTATGCTGTATTACTTTTACTGATAACAAAAGTAATACATGGTCATTATGGATAATTACTGAAGGCATAAATATGAAAACAAAAATTACCTGTGATTTCACATTTTAAAAGTAACTATTGGCCGGGAGTGGTGGCTCACACCTGTAATCCCAACACTCTGGGAGGCCGAGGTGGGAGGATCACTCAAGGTCAGGATTTCAAGACCAGCCTGAGCAAGAGCGAGACCTCATCTCGGTGAAAAAAAAAAAAAGTAATTATTCTTATATTGGCATAGTATTTTCCATTTTTCCCTCCAGGTATATATTCATATACACTGTTTCAAATATATATTCAATTTTTTTACCAAACGTTATATAATTAACATTTTCCCACATCATTAAATACTATTTCAAGCATAATTTTCATGGATACTGTTTTTCCCAATACTTATGTTCTTATAACTTATATAACAATAATCTAAAATTGTTTTTAATATTTGCTTTTAT
This sequence comes from Lemur catta, assembly GCF_020740605.2. Classification (NCBI taxonomy): domain Eukaryota; kingdom Metazoa; phylum Chordata; class Mammalia; order Primates; family Lemuridae; genus Lemur; species Lemur catta. Next base: position 106,441,916 of record NC_059129.1, read on the forward strand.
AAATAATAATTTGATAAATGTTATTATACATAAAAGTCACATATATATCTATATCAGATTGTTTCTTTAGGAAAAATTGTAGGAAGAACATCACCAGGTGAAGTGAGATTATTAACGTTCTTAATATACATTTCCCAATGGATTAAAATTTTTACAATGAACACTCACTAGGAGGGAATGAAAGTGACTGTTTCACCTTTTCTTCAGTCATGTTGAGAATTATACACTTTAAAATTTTTAGCTAATTTCACATTGAAACAATACCATTGTTTTAATTTTAATTTCTTTCATTACTAATGAGGGTGAATATTCTAGGAATTGTCAGTTCATGGCCTTATTGTTCATTTATTAGTGCTTTCTCACTTATTTTAAGACCTCTTTATATAAGGTATTAGCCTAGTGTTTGCCATATTTGTGGCCCATATGTTTGCAGATTTTAAATTTCTTTATGACTTATTTATGATATTCTTTTGCATCTAAATGATATTTTTACATTGCCACGTTTTTTGGTATTTGCATTTATAATTTCTATCATTCTTTGTAAGCTTAGGACAAATTTTCTTACCCCAAGATCAATGAACAATTCACCTATACTTTTTTCTACTTTATTGTGATTTCCTTTTTTGCTTTTACATATTTAAATAACCTGGAATTTATTTTGATCTTGTATGAGTTGTGAGCCAGCTAACTTGATTTTTCTCCAAATATTCAATTTATTAAATGATTCATTCCTTAATTATTTGATTTCTTTAATCATATACATTCATATAGATACGTTTACACGTAAAGACTATAAAATTGTTAACTTTTATTCTAGCATCAAATTAAAAAACATTCTAGACTTTCACATTTAAAAATAATTAAGAGGAAAAGATTCACTTTCATTTTTCTTTTATAAAATTTTCTCAAATACTCTTCGAACTTCAGGTAAACTTTTAATTTCTCTGTAACATTTTATTTTAATTTTGCCTCTTTTCACCATTGTGTGTTTGAGTCATTTTGTTTTTAAAACCCATTCTAAGAAAGTTAGCCATTTGATGAGGTTAATTTATTTAAATTCACTATCATCTCTGATATGTTTGAACTTCTATCAACACTTTTAGGCAAACTTTCTATTTTTATTTATTTGTCTTTTAGATTCTTTTCTCATTTTTTTCTGATTTGCTAGAGTATTTTAGTGTCTTCTCATTATAGTCAAAACAATTTAATATTTATGATTTCCCACTATGAAGGATAAAAATTTTATCTCAATATTTTTTGATCTTTGTTAATTTAATCCACAGTCATATACTTATTGTATTAGTACATAATTTTTACTTTAATGATAAGGTTCTCTTTGCTCAACAATGACTTTTGAATTAGTTATAAACAAATGAAATACAAACACCCTAATAGAAACATGGTTATCATGCAGAAACAGGAAATTTACAAAAGAAAACAAATTTCTCCTAACTACAAAAATAGCAGGATTAAATTTACAAATTACGTGTGTATATAATAGCATCTGAATTATTATCTATTAATTAAAATACATATTTTTAAAATTATAAGAATCATCTTTAAAAAGAAGGAGAAAATTAATTCTTACATCTGTCCTTGCATATCTTGCTGGTGAGAGTTAATGTTAAAACCCTTTGACATGATCACGTATTTTGCCCCCAAATTCTACTTCTAGGAAATATCCATTGTGAATAATGGCATCTATATTAAAAAAAAATCAAACATATTTATTAGTGAAAAAATAGACTATCTAATTGTCCAATGATAATAATAGCTATTATTTATCAAGGACTTTCTATATGTAAGACATATAACCTTACACACATAATTTTCACAACAAGCCAGGCAGGTAGGTATTATTAATACTCTTGCTTTGCAGATTTGAAAACCAAGATATACAGCTAGTAATGACCCATGCTCGATTTGAACCCAAGCAGTTTAGTTCAAGAATCTGGGCTTTAAGCAGTGATACAGCTGCCTTTCAACAATGGCCAGTTAAATTTAATCAGGATAAGCAATATGAAATTAATTACCTCCATTTTATTTTATATTGATACAATGGAATAATTTACTTCCATTACTGAGTTCCTTTGACTAGTTTCTAATTTGGTTTGATCTATGAGTACAATCTCAAAATGTATACACAAGAGTTTAATGTTCTGAGTCACACCTTTCTGACACCTTTCTACCTAAACAACAATCTGAGTTGGCATAAAAATCTTGGGTCACAACTATTTCCTTGAAAAACGCAATGGATGTTACTCTATTGTCTTTTAGCACTTTGTGTTGTGTTAGGCATTCATTGTTAACCTGTGGAGAGTTTTGGACAAAAATAAGAACAAAATTTATTCTGTTTATATGTGGAATCATTTTCAAGAATGTATTCTTTCTCTTTGTTATCCCAGGCTTTCTTTTATGGTTCAATATCTCTCAAAGCCATTGTATAACTATCTTCTGATTTTGTTTTTAGCCTTAAATTGAAAAGAGATTTTACCAGACCTCATGCTTGCCAATAGATTAGAAAGGTGAAATGACCTTATCTTCTCTCAATGTCATTTTCTAAATATCTTCATACTTTGTAATATAAAAACAAAAGTTAGGTTAATGGGTACAGCCCAATTTCCATGTATAAATGTCAGTCACCTACTCCAAGGCTGCTGGATAAAAATATGCTAAGTTACGAGTACTGATGAACTTGGAGTCAATTTTGAACAATTTCATGAATTAAAGATTACACTCACCTGCATTTTTCATGACAGTTTTATGTCTCCATTCCTGTTTTCGATTTTCCTCGTAACTAATTTTGCTATGCCTTTGCTTATTTCTCCTCTTCCGGCTAGCTGTGTTATATCCTAGAACATCAACTCTTGGAAGAAGAGGTAACAGATTTTTTTTTCTGGCTCACAAAATGTCTTTAATGTATAGGAGGTAAGCATATACCTTTTTCTGTCTAGTGTGTCTATTTTGTCCTGAGGTAGGGACAAAGGGTACGGAAGAATTGAATGTTTTTGTCTATTTTCATTGAAGATGCCTGTCTTGCTCTGCTTTGAAGGATAGGTCACACGGATACAGTCAAAGAAAGTTTTACAATTCACACCATCCACGATATAGGTAGCAAAAATCTTCCCGAATAACGGTCAATGACCTTCTCTTTAATTCTCAGTGCTAATGTCAGTTTTTCAACAATTTTATGGGAAAATCGGAAAGAGAAGTATCAGAATTATTTATTCTACAACAACCATATTAGCTTAAAAAGACTTTCTGCCTCCTTTTTTCAAATTGTTAAAAATATCCAACATAAAGTTTATTGATGAGGAGCTAAAAGACAAACAAAACTATCCAACTAAACAAGCCACGTCATAGGTACTTTATGTTTTTCATGTGTAATCTAGATATCTAATCCTTTTTCATCATCACAAGATATTCCATACATTACCAACTTCCACCAAAAACATTAATGCATAATGCTAATGATATTTTAGGGGACATATGAGAGGCAGATTATAGTGCACATCAAATAGCAAAAATCAAACAAACAGAGAAAAATTCAATTATCTCATCAAAACCCTTCACTGTGTTGTCCTGAAACCAGGGTTTCCCTCTCTGCTTTTAGACAATGTGGTCCTCAGATTTACTGCCTTTCATCCCCTTGCTCTCAGATCCTCCCCTCTTCTCTATTACAGAGAGCACATTCAGGTCTTCCCAGCTTCTATCTCCAAACTTCATAATAGTACCCCAGTACCCCAGATCAGCTTCAATCTTCAAAAAACAAAGTCTTTAATTAAACATCTTACAGAATACCATCAATGAATCATATTTTGTTATTAAAAATATGCCTTTAAAATCTAATATTGTCCCATGATGCTAATCAAAATAATTTTCCCAAAAACATACAATACTATCTCTTAGAGAAAATATGATGAATAGAATTTACTCCATTTTTTAAAAATGTAGGTTGAGATAATTATGAAACATGACTGTATTAACTGTCTTCAATACTAGCCACCCAATTCTGCCTCACTTCCAAATGTTTTCCACTCATCACAGAAATAGATTCTTCTTTTGTACTTGGATTATTTATTTTTATATCAATTGTTTGGCAGTAGACCTTATGGTATCTCCTATGCTGTTGCTTAAGTTGAAAGAGATTAATAGTCTTAAAATTTAATATTTTGTTCACCATGGATTTTTATATTAATTTGATATTTTAAAATAATTGCATTTAAATCTTGTTTATATTGATTATTTAATTTTTTGGCACCTCCTCAAATTGTGTCCCCAGTGCAAGTGTCTTGTATCCCTCACCGTAGGCCCAGCCTTAAGAGCTCAGTAAACAGATGTCTTAAACACATTAATATTTTGCCAATTGAGCTCTTTGGCTCTGTATTCAACTGAAAAAAAAAAATGGATCTTAAACCTGAACTTGAGTCGTTCTGTTGATAGTATATTCAAAGATTGCCATCTCAGTTTCTTAAAACTAGGTTTGTGCCTAGAGGTAAGACTCCCCAGTGTCTTCCTCTTTGTTGCTGAGTATGGGCCTCTTGCCTGCATCTTAACCAGCTGCCTGTTCCTTGACCACCACTTGCCATGTGGAGTGCATTTTGGGATATTCCTCTGTTGATGAAACTCTTCCATAATGTCCAGCTGATTTAACTCTCATCCATTGCTTAACCTTGTGTATACTGTACACAAGCCCTCCTTATTTCTCAATTTGTAAACAAAGCCTGCTCCATCTAGAAGTATAAGCTCCATTTCAAAACTTTCTATTTGGCCCATCAATTCATAAATGAACTTATCTGCCAGATCCTGTTCTGACTGATGAAATGTGACTAATATCATGAAAGTCAATAGAAGATAAAGTTACAAGGAAAAGGTTATGGTTCAACAGTGACAAATGACATACAAAAAATTGAAATGATAAAAAAAATTAGGTAAAGGCCATTGATTTGATTACTTTGCAGTCTTCTTGGATTTCATAGACTAAGGGATTTTATTTCTCTCAATTTAGCACATATTTATTAAAGGCTAATGTACTAAACCCTGCTCATTTTATAACAGCGTTATATAACTTAAAGCAGATACTCACAAAATAAATATCATCATGTGTCTTAGCTTTCAACTATGATCTTTAACACGATTTCAATAGAATTATTAGTAAGACCTTGGCAACCTTCAAGATAAGATTTTCAGTGTAGCGGTTAAGGAAGAAACTAAAATACAAAGTGAAGAGTGATGGTGGTAAAATGGGGTTGACAGGTAGATTATTTTTTAAGAAATACGGTTATAAGAGGAGAAAGGGCCATTGCTTTAGGAGGAAAAGTTTTATTTTTTGTTTATTATTTTGGTGGTTATCACTTTTTGTTTATATATACTTATTATAGCTGAGACGGGCTTATTTTCTAATAAGAAGGGAAGATACACCTGATAGGCAGAGCCTGGAGGAGGTATGGAATGGAAAAAAAAAAGATGAACCAAAGTTTTAGAAGAGGAGAAGAATTATATATAAGTTGTATGTGAAAGTACTCATCTAAAAAAAGAGTAGGATCATCTTTCTGTTAGAAAAAAATAAATATACATAAGAAAAATGAGTATTTTGTCTGTTTGTTTGAGCTAATGATTGAGTGGGAATATTTGTTGAATGGTCTTCTTTTTTTTCTAACCAAACACCGTTTTTGATCTTCAAATTGCGTGGGTTTTGGGGGTAGAACTGAAATCTGTTGACAAGCAGAGAATACTTGGAACAGTCTTAAAGGGAATATGATAGGAAAGGGATGCATAAAATACTTTTCAAAAAGCATTAAGAATCTATTGGTTTCAATCATAATGAATTCAAAATAAATCCCATCAATGATTTTTTCCTGTCAACCTGTAGTAGTGACATTATAAATGAGAGATTAGTTAAATGGCATTGTGATCTCATAGTTTCATTTTTAATATTTATTACCACAAACAAAATGTAAGTTTTTGAATAGAGAAGATATATCATATTATTTATTAATTTCAATTTTTCCATGATGTTTAACTTGTTATGGATACATATCATACATAACACAGGTAATTCATTGATAGTGACTCCCTTTCATAAGTATCAAACAAGATTTTTTCTTTATCCTGAATCTTATCATGTTACTGTTAACCCAGAGGTATATGTTTAGATCTCTAGTATCAACACATAACTCCCAAGATAATTTCCAAAGGTTTGAGACAATAGTTCCCAGAAATGCTTCAGAAGAATCTTGTAGACATACACTTTTAGTTAACAAAAAGGGATGTATTTAAAATAGCTACCAGATATGTAAGAAAGAGAATTCTGTAGTGCTGCATAAAGAGCTTACAAATTATTTATGTAGTAGTTACAGCAAAGAACAATTATAACACCCCAGAAACCACTCAAGTTACTTTAAGGATTATGCATTATGTTGTGAAATTTTGTTACATTACAGAGCATTGGTGTCTGCCTACAGCTTTCTGTTATATGGATAGCTTATGAAACAGTTACAACTTCTCCCAAATTGTGCTAAACATATTTACATTATTTTAAGTTATATACTTTGATTATGAAATGTTCACTGAAAATAAATATGCTATTTATAAGGTAAAAGAAAATGCTTAGTCACTCTCAGCCTCCCCAAATGCTGGGATTATAGGTGTGAACCACTGCACCTGGCCTGAAGTTTTTCTAAGCAGCATAGAACATGATTTGAGGTACGTTTATAAAGATCTATCTGGCTAATGTTTAATTAATTGGATTGCAGGAATGCACTAATTAGATAAATCAGTTTAATGATTATTGCAATACAAGTAGAAAATTATCGGACTTGGCAAGAGTGGTAGCAGTACATGTGAAAGTTTGTGGACAGAGTTTTAACAAATTCTATAACTCTCAGTCATCTTCATTTGCTCATTGGTTACAGGATAAGAGAAAGGGAGAAAATTAACAATGATTATCTTGAGGGGATGACATTTCTATTCACTAAAAGAAGACTGAAAGAGGAACAGCATTAGGAAAAGAATCAAGCATTCTGTTTAAACATGTTGAGATGTTTATTTTACAAAAAAAAAGTGGAAATATGAAATAGTCATTTGGATAGATGAGTTTGGAGTGCTGTGAAAAACTTGAAATCAGGGCTAGATAAATAAATTTAGAGTTGTCTTGGGTTGGATTCTCAAAAGCAGACTCTGGAATGAAAATGTATATGCAAGTAGTTCATCACACAAGCGCTCCCAGAAAAAAACTGTAAGGAGTTGGGAAAGAGAATAAGGACAAGAATTGCACTGAGAACTCTGGAGGAAAAAACTTTCACTGCTATTCTGAAGAGTTGTCATTTGTTCATGCTTAACTAATACCTCCATGTGTGCTTGCAATCCCTTTTCCTACCATCGTGTCAGGAATTTCATTCTTCATCTTATTTTCTCTTTGTTCTCTGCCTCTAAACTTTCCTTATTTGCTTCTTTTCATTGGCATCTTAAGGTACTATACTAAGGCCATATCTAATTTAGGAATAAAAAATTTCCTGAAATAAAACTTTAAAAATATCTCTTAAGCTATCCAAAATCTACTTCCTCCTCTAGCAACTGCCCTAGTTCCTCCCTTTCACAGCCAAATTCCTTGGCAGCATTGTCTAAACTTGTGGTATCTACTTCACTTCCCCCTCACCAGGCAAATTGCGATTATTTGGGCCCAATGACTTCACTCAAACTGCTGTTGTTGAGGTTGCCAATGTCATCTTTGTCCCTGAGACAAATAAATGCTTGTTAAATGCCACTCTTTTTGATCTCTGGATACAATTTCAAATTTTTAACAATTTCTTTCTTTTACAAACCTTACTTTTACTTAGCTTCCTGGCCTTCAACATTCTAGGCTTTGTGAATTCATACTCTAATTTCCTTGTAACACACACATATCTCTCATCCCCTTTCAGTCTCATTGCAGGCATCCTTTCCTTCAAATGTTGCTTAGATGTTGCTGGTACCGAGATTCTGCTCTCTTCCCCTCTTCTTTCTTCACTCTACACTCACCAGTTGAGTACTCTTAGTCACTACTATAAATTTAACTGCCATCTACTTATATTTGAATCCAAAATTGAATACTGTAGAAGATCTCAAGATCTAGATTCATAAACCTAACTAGAGGTAATCATCTGAGTCTCACAGGTCCTTCAAAATTACTTTATTTCCTTCCAGTGCTAAGCAAGATGGAGTGAGCCCATGACAGCCTGTCTCTTCCACCCATTACAACTGTAAACTTTGAGCACAATATGAAAAATAGCTGAGGACATAAAAATTAGGCAATAATAGGAAGATTGGAGGGGGACGTCAAAACATGAAAAACAAAAACTATTGGTGATTTTCCTGTTTATTTTTTCATTAAATTCTAGCTTTGCCATGAGAGTAATCCCTTTGCTCAACCACACCATCCCAACAAAGATAATAGTGTGGGTACCTAAATTTCAGAGATAAAATTAACCCCTCTGTGAAGAGGAACAAGAAAATGGTTCCCTGCAGATCAAATAGTGTGCTAGGAAACACTTATTTTTTTCACCTTTTTCTTTTACTCTGTCATCTACAGGGCAGGCCCAATTGCACACAAATGTGCAAGAGCACAGAGGTTAAAACCCTGAAACTTATCTTTCTGACTGGACGAACTGGGAAAAGGGGACTCTATGGTATGGACAGTGTAGGGGAAATAAAAAAGAGAGAGCTAAAGAGGTTTATTCTCTAATTCTGGGTGCTTAAAAACCCAAATCTTGGACTCACAGGTGCACCAAGTCTTGAGCTACACAAGCATGGGACTTATCCAAATAAGTGCAGCACAGGCTTTGAAACCTAAACTATTATGCAAATCACTGACCATGACCTCGATTAAGCTCAGAGTGGTATATACATAGTGCAGACCTAAAAAGCATATCAATGGGTTTAAAACTGAACTTGACATTAGAACCACTGCACACAGAAGGTAAGATCAAACTTGATTTCTAAATCTAACTGGGCTTATTGATAGCAAACATAGCATTCTCTGCAGAAGTTTAATAAGACCTACAGTTCCACAGCATGATATGAAATATCCAGAATACAATCTGAATGAAGTAAAAAAAAAAAAAAAAACTCACTGATTTGAAGGGAAAAGAATATAAACAGATGCCCAAACCAGAAATCTCCAAAGACCATAAAAGCAATTATTATAGCCATGCTTTACAAGGTAAAAATGAAGATTCCTGAAATGCAATAAATACATATATTTTCAGCAAGTCAGAGGGGAAAGAGACTGACTATAAAAAGTAACCAAATAGGGATTAAAGAATTAAGGAATATAACTGGCCCCTGGCAAAGATGAGTCCAGCTGAGAACAAAGTGCACTCAGGAAAGGCGCTGTGTGAATGGAGACATTTCACTTCAGAGAAATCCAAGCTTTCCACCTGAAGGTATATGGGAGCGGGGAGGGGCTTCAACTTACTCTATCTTATCAGGCAGGATGTCCAGACAGTTAAGTTAATGACAGCTACACAGTGAAGCCCCCACCAGTATATTCTGGGAAGATACTGATAACTTATGAATGAAAAAAAAAAAAGTGAATAAAAGGAGATTTTCCTTTTAAATACCTTAAAGGCATTCAGTGACTGAAGTACAGGAAAGATAGACAATATATCAATAACAGAACTAGCATCAGTAAAAAAAGGAAAAGAATAATGATCTTCTCAATATGACACACAATGCTGCATCATTTTCATGATGGTAACATAAATCATTTTTCCCTCAGTATTCATATATTTATTCAATCTGTGCATTATAAAATTTGATGTGAAGTTTAAATATTACTTAGGGGTTATGTAAATATTGTCTCATATGCTTGTCCTTCACCTCTATATAATTATAAACCATCATTTTTTGGTGGGGGGGTTCCAAAAATATCTTTGAAATAACAGAGGTGAATATTCAGTACAATTTGTAACTGTGTTGCATCGATATTAGTTAAAACAAGGATCTGATTAACGTGGCATGGGAACTTCAGACAATTTATTGAGCTGCTTGCTATTTACAATATATGATGCTTTTCCTCTTCTGAGCAGATATTAATTTGATAGATGAAGCGGGGGTAATTTTTTTTTTTTTTAGAATGGTGATGCTAATGGTCATCGAATTCTCACTGACAACAGTAGTGAACCATGTTTATTAGAGAACTCCAGTAGTTGTTTAAGTTGCTTTTTTTCCCCCCTATTTTTTGTTGCTCTTTCCTCTTTATCTTCCTTCTTATGATTTCAGACTTTCAGAGATGATAGAAAATCTTTAGGAATGTAAACTAGGGTTTCAGCTTGTCTTCGTTGAAGAGCAAGATTAATTATAGAAAAGGAAGGAAGATAAGAGACTTTTGTCTGGTTCTATCATTTTAAAGTCTTAGTCAATATATGCCTTTGCAATCAGTTCTCTAATGTTTGAAATTGTTTCCCTATTGAAATCATTTCTCTATTTTGTACCAGGTCACATACCAGGGTTTATGATGCCATCACGCCATCATATAAAATGAGTTAAGCTATATGTGTTATCTGGGAAAAGGCATCTCTCAAGGCAAGATAAACAAGATAGAGATGTCTACACCCCTAGCTTCTCATAGTCCCTTGATGACACACACCGGGACATATATTAAATCAAGCACTGTTTCCATTTCAGTGAAGAGACCATTGTTCCCATGAGTTTCCCATCTTACAGGGAAAAGTATAAAAAATAATTGTCATTGGAAGAATAAACAAGCTGCCAGGAAGCCTCTATGTATGGTGTTAGCTGTTTACAGGAGACTAATGGGAATGTCAGTTGTCCTGCTCTTACAGATTTTCAGGTCTATAGAATGTTGCGGTCATCCCTCCTAGAAGGAGAAAGTTTCATTCCCTTGAGAAAATGAGATTGAGTACATTCCCTCTCTCTGAGAGAAGAACAGAGTCCCACCTAGCCCAGTATCTAGGCAACCCAGGGTGAGTTCTTAGGGTCATTTTCAGGGAATTTTATTCACTGTTCTAACATTCTTTTTTTTTGGATTAATAAAATATATAATTATATTTTATTTTACATTTCTTTTAATTTTTTATTTTTTTATTTTTTTATTTCAGGATAACATAACAAAGGAAATCATACATATATACATAAATATATAAAATAACATCACAATTATATAGATATAATATAGCTATAATATATGCTTATTACATGCATAGAATATGTTCATATTATATGCATATATGTCATGAGCACAATATATGTGTTAATATAATTGTGCATGTGTACATATGCATATAATATACCAATAAACAGTTTGCTGAAAACAAATTTTATACTGGCATTTCATTGAAGACTGCATGAGTGTACATGACATAAACTAGGGAATCAAATATCTCAAGCTTGAATACTGACTCTGCCTTTACAGGTGTGACTTGGGCAACTTATGTTTTCCTAAGCCTCAAATTAATGATAAAGTAATTATCATTATAACTTATTTGCAGACTTGAGGTCTCAAGACAGTAATTGTAAAGCACTTAGTGTAATCCCATATGTAGACACTAACATTCTCAAGTTACTATTGAAATAGATATTTCATGAGGTTGTTAAATTTAACACAGACTTAATTTCACTCAGCAATTTATTCAAGAAATATTTAATATAATCTATAATATTACATGTGTCCTGGAAATACAAAGATAAAAAAGCCATGGCCATAGCTTCACGGGGCTTACTGTCTAGGGATGGGACCATGAGAAAGAAGGACATAAATCTATAACAAGTGAATAGAAGTATGAGACAATCATTTAAATCTGCCTGTCCTGTAGGTTTTCTTTTATTTTTAATATTTATTTATTTAATTATTATAATATTTTAATTGACACATAATAGTTGTACATATTTATGGGATACAGGGTAATATTTTGATACATGTGTACATTGTATAATGATCACATCAGGATAATTAGCAAATCCATTACCTCAAATATGCCTCATTTCTTTGTCTTGGGAACATTCAAAATTCTCCCTTCTAGCTACTTGAAAATATACAATAAATTGTTGTTAACTGTAGGGACTCTACAATGCTATAGAACATTAGAACTTATTTCCCAGATTATTTATTTTTTGCTTTTTTTTGCTATTGTTACTACTGTTGTTTTTAATAGTGCGGACAGGTAGAATTAAAGTGAAGATAAATAGTGCTCCCTTGAATTATACAGGACTAAGTTGAAAAAGGCCTCATTCTAGGCATGAGGACCTCTAGGTGCACAGAGGCTAGTTTGAAGGTCCTCACCTGGAGAAGCATATGAATGGGATGGTGAACCTGAGAGCTCACCTTTACGTAAATCATTTAGGAAAAGAGGCTATCATTTTGCCTTTCTACAATTCTCTTTCAATGAGGGTCAGATGTTCAACTGGTTTTCCCTATTAAAGGTAGGGGAGAAGGACCCTCAGAGAATCACTTGTAAAGTTTTGGGGGACTAGTAAAATGGGGAGAATATTATCTCATTTTCTGTTTGGGAGTGTGTCCAATCACTGTGTGTGATTGAGTCAGAATGCGAATATGATTACATTAATGGAGTACATAACCCAGAGGGAGAAATGATGGCTCCTCAGAGCACAGTTAGAAGCATGTATTAGAAAAATTAAAATAATTTTATGTTGATAACCCCAATGAACACAACCTGCTCAACCAAGCAGTTACATTTAGAATACACTAAAGCAAGTGCAAGGATAGAGATATGCAGGGAGTGTTATTGGAGAACCACAGGATTAGGAAAGGCCTGCTAGGAGAATTAATGTCCATCCTAAATATTAGAACATGGGTAGCTCTTGCATAGTCAAATTTGGCTTCAGAGAATATTACACATCATTTCAAGGAAAGAATGAGCTAAGGAACTGAGGCCAAAAATCAGAATGTGATAAATTATGCTGTATATTTATTATTCGTGACATATTTTCTATTCATCCCAGTAATGCAAAGATAAGAAAAATTAAGCATTTTTATATACCCATGAACAAAAGAGAATTCTTTTTCCTCCACCACGGATGAAGTGCTTTGCAGTGATATTTTCCTTGCTGCCAAGAGAACAATAAAATAAATAAAATGTTGCCCTAATATTTTTATAATCAGAGTGCTGTTGGGGTTGATATCATATCTTATTGTAGTGGAGGGTTAAGAGATTTGCCAAAATGTTTTATTTACACTTCTTGTAGTTAGGTTGTATAATGATTTTGGTGGTGTTGAAGGATGTGATCTTGTATAGAGCACCAATGAGGTTACAGGAAGTAAGTAACCTTGCAAGTCATCTATTTGCTACTGACATTGCGAATAAGTTCTACATTATTTTTTATTCATTGTACATAAGTCCACTAAGCAGAGTATGTGATGACACTTTGAAAATGTATTAATGTATTAGCTGGCTCCCAATTAGTCTATGGATTTTTTCAAAAATAATTTTTGGTAACGAGAATGTGTCAAAGTCATGGTGATAAGCCTTGGTGATACAAGGTCAAACAATGTAGATACTACATTTGCCTACAAAAAGTTTGCAATTGAAGTCCATCTGATTTATCTCAAGAAAGGAGTGGGAGAGACTTTCATCTTTCTTTGGAAACTTTCTCAACCATCACAATTTATCACTACCCCAAAGCACATATGTTTTGATTGATGTAGTAATAACTTACGCCCTACCGCCTACTGATGGAGAGTGCAGGTAAAGGAGAAGGTCTATTTCTAACTTTTATCTTTATTGTTTATGCAGTACTGAGGATCCGTTCAAATTTTAAATTCCTCTATATTTTTCCCTTGGTAGAAAGAAGTGTAATACATGGTCTACTATCACAGTGAATTAGCTTTGTTCAAAACAAGTGTGAATGATCCATATATATACATCAGTATTTCATATCTGTGAATATATAATTAATTAAATGAATAAAAAACAATGATTTTTATGGAGAAAAATCTACTTAAACAAATTGGTCTAGTTTCTTTTCCCCTCTGGAAAACTGTTATAATGACATATCTAGAGATAGACAGAGAGAGAGAGAACTAGCATTCTTTATAATATCTCCATTCTAAGTCAAAATAAATTGAATTTAAATAATTAATAGTGGTCTCTATCTTTGGTAAAGTAAAATAGTACCACCACTAAAACTAACACCAGAACATTGGTAAAACACAACAGAAGAGAAATTTTTTGTGTGTGAATGAGACACGAAAAGACTTTATAAATTCAGCTAAATACTCAGAGTATGAACCTATGTGATCCATATAGCTGCCAAACTAAAGCCCAGTAAAGTTTCACTAAAATGTATGATTTCACCAAGAGATCCCTAAATTGGTGGAAATTGGAAAATTAGCTATTTTCCTATCACCAAGTTGCCCCTAAAAGGAACTATTTTCTAAAAAAAAAAAAAAGAAAAAGAAAATGTTTAGGATTTTGAGAAAATTCAGTTGCTTCTCTTCCAATTTTATTAGTAACATGAAGACATGTTTATACTTTTGAAAATGTGCATATTTATTTGGCCAAAAGAGACTGTAAAAGACAGATAATATAGTGTTTGCTTTGCATATTTATGAAATAAAAAGAATTTCTTAATACATATTAGAATGTTCTTATTCCTGTTGAAAACAGAATAAGCTCAGGATGTTGCAGATATTACTGGAATTCTGCATAGTCACCTCCATTAGAAAAGCAATTGGAAAATAAAGTTTATCATTCATTACTTTAAAAATAATTTTGTCATATCCAATATTCCCTCTGTAATATGTTTTCAGAAGCAAGGTAGGCACTAGGTAAAATTCAAAATTTGCCCTACATTTTTTTTTAAGTTTTCATGATGAAAGTACAATTTAGTGAAATACTGTTTTCATATTAAAAATTATTTAAATTGAGTAAAATGTTATTTTCTTGTTTTCATCTCATATAAACTATACTCAAATTTTATTAGTAAATATTACAAATATTTAATTTTACTAATGAACAAAACTGCAAATGGGCTCAGTTAATATTTGAGTTCTTGAATCACTTTTTAAAGATCTAAATTGAAAAATGAAAATGAAAAGCAATAGAAGGTGATTTAAACATTTCTATCAAGTTTGCTCTTTGAAATATGTTTACCAAGATGGGCTATTACTGTATATAAGGTATTTTAACGTAATGTAAACAGAATCTTGAAACATATCATTTATGATTTAGCGAAAGCCTTAACTAAAATGATGTATAAGGTGTTTGGTCTTAATTTTTTAGGGGAGAAGAGATCTTCTAAGTGTTGGGGAAGGTGATCGTACCAGCAGTGTGGAGAGTGGATTGTTGGGGCAGGAGGAGTGGATGCAAATTAAATGTGAGAGACAACCCACAATAAGTTATTGCAATAGTCCAATGGAAAGAAAAGAACAGATGCAGAAGGATGCAAAGATAAAGGGACTAGCATCAGTAGACTTGAAGCTGGATTGTAAGAGAGAAGGAGGAGTGAAAGACCATGCTGGGTTCCCAGCTTGAGTTACTTGAGGTAAGATATTCTCCAGGAGAATTCTTGAGCTGGTGTGTACATTAACACAGCTCTTGAGAATGCTGGTGCTCATACTCCAACAATTATAACAGAAGTTGCAACATTTGTTTGAAGATACAGAGACAGGCTTAAAACTGAGAGATGAAGGCAAGCTATGTTTTTTTTTAAGTTATACACTTATTAAATCATAATTATATTCCAGGGAAAGCAGAGGAAATATAGAATTTGAGGTGGTGAATGGTGGGAACAAGCACAGAGACAAACAAATACTATGAGAAGCCCGTCTTCTTTTGATTAAAAAAATTAAGTAAAATCCAAGAATATGTTATACGTTTTATCCTGAGAAATTAGTCTCAAATAGAGGCTGACTTCATAAGCCTTCCACCAGCATGTGCCTTCATATATAATTTGCAAATCAACTTCCGAGCTCAGAAACACCATTAAAATTTTCACTGGGGGATCTTTGAATACTGCTTTTAGAAATCTGCTCAATCTCTGCTGCTGTCCTATGAGAAATTCTACATTTGAGCAGTCACAGGGCACAGAAAAGAATCCAGCAGCACTTACCAGTATCAATTGCAAACTGGGAAAAATAGTCAGAAGCTTAAGTTATTTGAGGATACTTTTTGCCAGACAGCAAAATAACTGGAATTTTTGAGAAATGTGAAATACATACACACCATTTAAGCTTCAACCTATTTTCTTGTTGTAAATGAGTTAATCTCATGCAGTTACAAATGATCTTCTGAATTACATTACACAGTGGTTGTGCATCATTTCTGAAATATTAAATGAGTTATTTTCACATTTAGCTCTTAATCTATTGAAATTTTATATTTCTATGTGGAGTTAAGTAGGTATTTATTATCATTTCTTTCTCTATAGGTAACCTATTTTGCAGCACTATTTATTCAATGGAAAATGGGAAATCATTTACCCACTGGTCTGAAAGGCCACTTGTGTCCTGTATCAAATTCAGCATATACAGAACTGCCATTCTAGTCCATTTATCTATTTGTCTAGCTTTGTGCCAGAAAGTACATTGTATTAATATTAATTAGTATCTATTTTTAAGATTATTGTGATATTTTGATAGGGTGATTCACTCTAATATTTTTCTTCTTCGATGTTAGAAAAATTATGAAATAAATGTATCATGAAGAATGAAACTTGCCTGTCTTGATATTAAACTAGAATAAGGATAAGAAAAATTTTTCCCACATAATTTATATATATACAAGTTTTCACGTGAGTTTAATGATTGAATTCAAGTACCTTAGTGGTACAAAAACCTAAGTTGAGAATTTGGTTCAACGTTGTCCTGGATTGATATTTCTTATAGGGCATTGTCAGAAGCCAATGTTAACATTCCAAAATGTAAGAAATCGAGTATAAATAATTTCGAGAGATAAAGAGTCAAGAAAAATCAGTGGGTCACAGTTTAAAAATAATCACACAATATGGGAAAGCAAGCCACCTTGTGTGGGAGTAATCTAAAACAATAATTAGCCTTTTTAGACTCATCAAGATTCCACAAAATTTGAATTATCAAAGTAGGAATATATTCAAAAAATAAAATTTTGTATTAGATATATTAAAATACATTTCAAAAATCTTAAAAATGTAAGAACACAATAAAAGATTATTAAAAACTAAGCATTTCTTTGTGTTAGGATTTTTTAAATATATCAATTAGAGATAAAAATATAAAAAATTCAAATTAAAAGTGAGATGGATGAATTACACAAAACTTTAGAGACAGGTAAAAAGAGAGCAAATAGACAATATAGCTGAAGATATTTTCTAGAATCGATCTCAGAGATTAAAATATATGGAGAATACAAAGAGATTTAGAAATTTGTAAGAAAAAGTGAGAGTTTAGCACATAGC
Source organism: Lemur catta (assembly GCF_020740605.2). Lineage (NCBI taxonomy): Eukaryota > Metazoa > Chordata > Mammalia > Primates > Lemuridae > Lemur > Lemur catta. Next base: position 106,459,307 of record NC_059129.1, read on the forward strand.
TTATCAGGGTTCAAATATAGAAAAAAGATAATTAGAAAAAAATGTTATTTATTTAAAGGAATAATGGATGAGAATTATCCTTTCATGGAAAATAGAGAACAGAATGCACAGGTCATGTTTAAGAAATGGTTTATAGCCTCATTTGGCTTGTAGAAACAGAATTTACAGACTTTTATTTCTTTAACTTACTAGTTACAGAAATGTTTGTCACACTTTTATTTGGCATGAAACAGTTTGTAACACTCAAATGAAACAAACATTTTCAGTAAGATTACAGAAAGTCCTAGTGATGACAAAAATATATAAAACTTGCAAATAGAAGACTAAGCAGGTGGACAAATTTCTTACTTACATTGAAATGTATGCATTGTCTATTTCTTATCATTTTGAATCACAGTCCTGATATGAATGCTTACAGCAAAGAGATCAAGAAGCCATTGAATTTATTCCATTGGTCACTAAAAATTTCAATTTTTATTCCCTAGAATTTAACTTAACCTGAACCTTGTGATGACCAAAAACTTAAAAGGCATGTTGAGTATATTAATTTACTCAAATATGCAATGTGTTTGTTTCAAAATAATATGTATAAGTTGATGACCATTTCTGCATGGGATAGAGAACTTCATGAAAAAAAGTATTATAGAGAGGAGACAGGTAAAAAGAGACTTAGCAAATAGACAATATAGCTGAAGATATTTTCCAGAATTGATCTCAGAGATTAAAATATATGGGGAATAGAAAAGAAAGATTTAGAAATTTGCAAGAAAAAGTGAGACAGTTTAGCACACAGCTAAATCACAAATGACTCCAAAATGTACAAGTGGAATGAAGGTGAAGAAGACCACAAGGCAGACCATAAAAGAGGATCAGTGAGGTTAGAGAATAAAGCAAGATCTTTCAGAGTCTTGGAAGCCACAAGAGAAAAGAATTTTAAGAATGTGGGTGTGGCTAATTTGGTAAGAAACTGAGTAAGATGAGTACAGAAATATCATTAAAAATATTGGTAACCTTAACAGAAACATGTTTAATGGAGTAGCAGGAAAATAGTAAGATTGAGTTGGATCAAAGTTTGTAACTGGAAACAAAAAATTGGCGGTAGCCTGTGCAGCCAAAGCTTCTGACTAGTTGGCTCTTGAAGAGATTAGGGATATGAACAAATAGAGATGGTGTAGAATTGGATGCTTTGCAGTATTATTTTTTCTTTTACCTCTTTTTACATAATGGTTGAAGAAGCTAGAAGATGCTGACTGATATGATTGCCATAGAAGGAAAGGAAAAAAGAAGAATTAAGGAGGCAAAATTTGGGGGAGAGTCAAGAAGATGGACTTCAGAGATTATGACTGGCTTTTGATAGATAGAAAGCCATTCCTATTATAATAAAAGTAGTGATGGAAAAGATGGACTAATCTAGGTAAGACTGCAGGTTTCTTGAGGAAGAGATTAAGGCAGTGAAAATATTAGGTGAACTCCTCAGTGGGAAGTGAGCATTGAGAAAAAGGATATGAGAGATTTGAGCAAAGGAGATATTCTAAGAAATATCCCTAGATGGCTTTGGCTACCCACCTCTTCCCTCCTTTCTCACTTGTAGTTCTCAGAATAACTGTAGAATGTGCTGGAAATGCAACATCTTAAGATAAGGAAGGATACTGACCAGACAGTCCAGGCTCTGTTCTCCTCTCTTCTAGAACACGATACCCTACAGTGCTTTAGCCTAGCAATCTCAGTAGTCCCTGGGGTATAAAACGCAGAGTGGAATGTCTGTCTGGGTCCCTCACCTGCAGTACAAGGTGGAACATGTACAAACTAGACTCCATTTCCCCTCGCAGGTTTCCTGAGCCTTGGAGGATTGGCTCACCAAGAATCCTAGACTTTTATTGTCTGTTGCTGCTTATCTTTGAGTAATAAAGTTGTTTCTCTTAATTTGTGTGAGTATTGTGTCTCACTGGACTCATGCAAGTGGCAGAGTACCTGATGCATGGTGAAACCTACAGTAATTGGTGCACAGTGAACCTGCTTCACACCAGGGAGTTGAGCTTCAAGTACCAATCCGAGGGGGTTTTGTTTTGTTTTTTGTTTGGGGTTTCTTTTTAATCACAAATATAAGTGGAACAAATAATTTATTTAATTCTTCCTTAAAAATGGTCAACTCTGCTGGTTTAGCCATTGCCCCTGAGACTTGGAGAATTCATCTAGAGTTGGTATTTATGTGAAGAGGGAATTAACAGAGATAAATTATAATAGATCAGCATAGTATTTTCTTTGTTCAAGGGAAAAAAACAGGAGAGAGTAGATTGCTAGTAAGGAAGTTGTGAGGCTACAGATGAAGTAGACCATTTCTCATTGAGTGCTATTTGAATAAATGGTTTCCAATTTATATTACAGAAGCATTAAAGCTGTTAATAAAGAATCAATGAAAACTATGAATAACAGGATTACTAGGTGAGTTTATCTGAGTTTGAAAATAAGCGCGGGCTGGTAATACATTTACTCATCCATTATTGTTTTGTGACATACTCCAGAAAGTCCAGACAAGCAAGATCAAATAAATTTCCATACCTGGAGTTATGAAGTACTATCAAATTGGCAAAAGAAAAATTGGTAAAGTTTAAATTTAATGGCTGGTTGTAAGGCAATAAATTGGAAAAGAGGCAGGTGATACCAGATTTAAGTAGTGGAAAGAATATGGTAGGAATTGGACAGCTGAAGATACCCATCTTAATAAAGATAATGATCTTGTTCAGTAGAAATTTAGAAGTCAGAGATATAAAACATTAGGAGGCACAGTCATAGAGTGGGATTTCAGAGTGGATTATCCAAAAAAGGGTTTCAATTGATAATTAAATTTATACCATTAATGTTACCGCTTATGTGAGTGACAGCAGCTGACTAGTATGGAGGTCAGTGTTCCTGAGAATTTGAAGATAACTAGAGCAGAGTGAGAGGAATACCAAATAGACAAAGAAAAACCACATATACTGCATATTTTTTTGTAGTAATAAGAAATTTCTCACATTATTTTTGGTGCTAACTGGGTGACAAAAGTTAAATAACTCATTTATTTTCCTAAACTTTTGATTAATTTCCTTACTGGAGGCTACCACAAAGAAAATTGACAATTTCAGAATTTGAGGTAAAGGTCAATCACATATTAAATGTCGATTCTGGGACAAGAAATTGAGTCTTGACAGTAGAGTAGATTGAAGGAGAACCATCAACTTTGCCTCCAGTTAAGGCAGCCTAGCTATAGATCCCCCCTGCAAATAATTTTTAGCTACAGTAATTATCTAAAATAAGTAAATAGAAATAGATCCTTGCTCCAGGAAATTTTTAAAGCTGCCCTGAGATCGAGTAGGAAAGTGTGTGTACGTGTGTGTGCGTGCGTGCGCGTGCGCATGACTTCAGGTATTAATACTTAGGATTGACTTTGAGTATTAGGATACACGGCGCAGGCAGTGAAACAATTTCTATGTCTTTTCAAAATTATTGTCTGAAGAAAGATGTCAGGGAAATGAACATTTGCTTTGAACAAATATAACATTTGCAAAATCCTTTATACAAAGTTAAATTAAACAGATTCATTATTTGTTTTCTAAAATATTTATTACAGTATTCCTTTAAATGTCAAGTCTCTTCATTGAGTTTTAGTGATTGGAAAACTTTTGTAGATCACAATTATTTTGTAAATCAGGATACCAATGCATATTAACAAAATAAACCTGAAGGAAAATACATAGAATAAAATATAGTTCCTTCAAAGAAATAAACAAAAACTTAGGAATCAGAAAAGCAGAAATATTGAGAGAAGGGAATTTTATGCATTGAAAAAAGTGATACATAGGCTTACAGATCTAGAAATAATGCATAGATTGTCAATAAGGTAGTTGATAGGAGAAACATAATTGATAAGAAATCATGAAGAATTACTTTTAAAAAATATGCTATAATAATAATACGTATGATACAATAATTTATGTTCATTTAAAACAAACTTGTAATGGTTAATTTTTGTGTCAATGACTGGGTTAAGCAATGTCTGGATAGTTGGTAATTATTTCTGGGTGTGTCTGTGACAGTGTTTCAGGAAAAAATTAGCATTTGAATCAGTAGACTGAGTAAAGAAAATCCATTCACCTCTTGAGAATTTGGCTAGAACAAAAAGGTAGAGAAAGGGAAAATTCTCTCTCTTGTTTGACCTGGGACATCCATTGTCTCCTGCCCTTGGACATCAAAACTTACGGTTTGAGTCTGGGACTTAACGCCAGTGTGTCCCTCAAACTCCCACAATTTTGGGACCTTTGGCCTAAGACCAGGACAGTTGGCTCCCTGGTTCTCAGGACCCTGGATTTAGAATGTACTACACAACTGCATCTGTCCTGGATCTCCAGCTTGTAGATGGCATCTCCTGAGACTTGTAGAATGGCTTCCATAATCATATCAGCCAATTCTTATAAAAAATATCCTCGTATATACCTATACATATTCTATTGGTTCTGTTTCTCTGGAGAACCCTGAATAAAATAATACTAATTCCATCATATTTAATATATGTGTTGAAATATGGAATACTGTTTTAAAATAAGCATGTATAATGTTTTCTGTGAATTAAAGAGAGAAATAATAAAAATTAGAAGTTTAGTAGTTCCAAAGTCTTCTAAATATAAGGAAAAGAATAATTATGAGAGGAAATGGAAGGATGTGATAGTTTGAAAGACAAAAGCTTTTCCAATTAAAATCTAGGAATTCTTAGCCACAAATTTTTATGTAAAGTATGTTTAGAGGTAGAGGATGTGAGAGCATTTAAGCTCTCTCTCTCAAGGGTCTAATACCATTTTAACTTTGACAACCTCTACTCTATTTACACAGCATAATGTAAAAAAAAAAAAAGTATGTATCTGCTGAGATCAATATACCATGGAGTACTACTCAAGCACAAAAAAATGGTGATCTAGCACTTTTCGAATTATCCTGGATAGAGCTGGAGCCCATTCTACTAAGTAAAGTATCACAAGAATGGAAAAACAAGCACCACAAGTACTCATCATCAAATTGGTATTACTTGCTCAACACTGATGGGCACACATAGTGGTAACATTCATCAAGTATCGGGCAGCTGGGATGGGGGGAGGAGGGGAAGGGTATATTCACACCTAATGGGTGCGGTGCACACTGTCTGGGGGATGGACATGCTTGAAGTTCTGACTTGGGCAGGGCAAAGGCAATAGTTGTAACATAAACATTTGTACACCCATAATATGCTGAAATAAAAAATAATTAAAAATAAGAATAAAATAAAGAAATTAAATGTTTACCTGAAAAAAAAAACAGTTGGAAACTGAAGGTTTACAAAACTCACTTGTTATGGAGACCAGTTTTGTTTGGTCTACAGAGATTTAAAATTGTGCAAACATTTAAAAATTGAGAAATTTTATATGAAAATGAATTTTCTGGCGTCTTTTGACAAATCAGAATGCCCAGTGATTTTGCAAATTGAGTAGCAGCTGGCCCCTTTTACATGGGCATTGATCTACCCATTCTCCAGGCATTTCCCATTTACCTGTGCACTTACCCTGGCCCTTTCTTGTAGAACTTATTTGGCCCTTGAAGGTGTTTGATTTGAGATGCCTTGCTCAAACTCTGGTTTCTGAATACCAAGCAATGCCCACAAATGCCATCTTTTACTAATATGGAAATCTAACCCTCTACCCAAACCCATAATAAATCTCTAATTCGTAAGGCCCAGAAAAATAAGAGATTAGATGTAGATTTGCCTGTGCCTGTGAGAATACAGCAGTAGAGTACAGTAAAAATCAACCTCATGTGCTTGGATCAGACAAGGAACAATGGAAGGATACATGGCAAAATCAAATAAAATAATTAATAAAAAGAATGAGATAATGTAACGAGAGAGTTATATGAAATGATCAATTGATTGTGGAAATACATTTCACTTTCTTTTCATTATGTTACATCTCAACTTCCTTGTTCAATTAATTTAGTAATGAGACTTTCTCTCATTTTCTTATTCCCTTGTCTTCAATTAATTAATGCAGGAAATGAATGAGAAGTCAAATTTAAGAGAACTTTTCTATATTGAACAATTAGTTCCAATGGAAAGATTATGGATAGAATTTAAATGAATACAAAAAATTCATAAAAATGATGTGCAAAATTATCATATTTTATTTTGTGTAATTTCTTTCAAAATGTTGGATGAATATCATTAACTTACCACATTGTAGAGTAACAAATAATATGTTGAACTCAGCAGAATAATCCTACAGAATCATAAGATCTGTAAGTTTTCTTACTTTTGGTTTATAAATGACAAAAGCAAAGACAAAAAATAAGTGAGTGATTGAAATCCAGTAGTTTTCTCCCAAAGGTTAATTGAAAAAAAAAAAGAATCTTTTTGATGAATGAAAAAAATGAATTTTTTAAATTGCAATTTAAAAATGCAAGATTCATACAAATATGAAGTCCTTTCTACTCTTTGACACTTGTTGTTATTCTTGTTTACAGTCTCTGAGGCTAACTTTCTTGAATTTCCTGGAATATTTTTACCTAGTATGTTTCAACTCATCATTAGAATATTTGTAAAACTAGTATTACTGAAATAAGTATTTTTTTGTCTTGCTGATGCAACTCTACTGCACTCTTTCTTGATTTAGCCCTTTATATCTGAGGGCTTCCAGTCCCATTTCTAATTACTAGGAGCTGTCCTTCACCATCATGTTTATAAATGGGTGTTTATCAAAGAAGTTTCATTAAAGAAGGAAAGAATGAGAAAAAAAAGAGAGTGTGTATGTGTGTGTATAAGTGTGTGTGTGTGTGTGTGTGTGTGTGTGTGTGAGAGAGAGAGAGAGAGAGACCCTGAAAGACCCAGTGAGAGCCAGAAATAGCAACGTGCAAAGAGAAATGATAGGATGCACCCATTTTATTTCAATCAGAGTTTCTTAACAGCTGCATGTTTACATTTTGGGACAGATAGTCATTTGTTGTAGGCAGCTATGCTGTGCCTTTTAAGATGTTTAGCAACCTCCTTAGTCTTTATTTGCTAGATGCCAAAGTGCCTCCTTCCCCAGTAGTGATACCTAAAAATGTCTTCTGGGTGACAAAATTGCCCCCAAACAAGCAAGTGCTCTATGTTTTCCAGTCTCTCTGAGCTGAATTTTCCAGAATACCACTATTCCCAATGTAGAGGCGACTGACTTAAAATAAAGCCTATATAATTTTTTACATCTTAAAGAATCTCTGTTTTAATGTATTTAGTTTCTGGTTAAAACAATTTAAGCTATTTTTTATTTGTAAAGTATAATTCACCTCTAAAGATATCTGCACTGGAATGTTCATAGCAGCACAATTCACAATTGTAAAGATATGGAAACAACTCAAGTGCCCATCAACACATGAGTGGATTAATAAAATGTGGTATATGTATACTATAGAGTTTTACTCAGTCATAAAAAACAATGATGAAGTAGCACCTCTTGCATTATCCTGGGTGGAGTTAGAGTCCATTCTTCAAAGTGAAGTATCACAAGAATGGAAAAACAAGCACCACATGTACTCACCATCAAATTGTTACTAACTCAGCAACACTTACGTGCACACATGAAAGCAATATTCATTGCTGTTGGGCAGGAGGGAAGGGGGTGGAGGGGATGGGTATATTTACACCTAATGGGTGCCAGTGCACTGTCTGGGAGATGGACATGCTTGTAGCTCTGGCTTGGGTGGTGCAAAGGCAATATATGTAATGGAATTATTTGTAACTCCATAATATTCTGAAATTTAAAAATAAAATAAAATAAAACCAAATAAATGATTAAATTCAAATGAATATTACTATAGCAACTGAAAATTTTTTAGATGAGGCATGCATTTTGGCTAGAAATAATCCCAAGAAAGAACCTTTGGTATAAATAATGTTCATTTTAACTATTTTTATTCACATTTTACAGACTATAGTTAATTGACTGAGTGGACACAAGCTCAAAGCAAAGAAATGCATCCATAAGGAAGCTCTGATCAACTAATCTCTGATATTGAGTGACATCACAATGTGTTTATATATGCACAACATTTGTCTGCCTAACTTTCTTTATTTTTTATATGAGGAATAACATTTTCCATTCAAATATAAGCATTTTGATTAATACTGATTTATAGTATGGCATGACTCAAAACATCCATCACCATATTTTTTTTTTTTTTGAGACAGAGTCTTGCTGTGTTGCCCGGGCTAGAGTGAGTGCCGTAGCGTCAGCCTAGCTCACAGCAACCTCAAACTCCTGGGCTTAAGCAATCCTACTGCCTCAGCCTCCCCAGTAGCTGGGACTACAGGCATGCGCCACCATGGCCGGCTAATTTTTTCTATATATATATTTTAGTTGGCCAGATAATTTCTTTCTATTTTTAGTAGAGACAAGGGTCTCGCTCTTGCTGAGGCTGGTCTTGAACTCCTGACCTCAAGCAATCCACCTGCCTTGGCCTCCCAGAGTGCTAGGATTACAGGCGTGAGCCCCCTTGCACCCGGCCTCCATCACCATATTTATCATATTTTTATTCTCATATTTTTAGAAAATAATTTTATGGCAATTTTTTTTCATTTAAGGATGGAAAAACTGAGGCCCAGAGGGAAAATAATTTGCACAACATTGCATAATGGTGGATCCTAGACTCTAATCAGGATCTTTAGGTCCATACTCTTGTACTAGGCCATTAAGACAATGCTTCTCTGACATCTACATAATCTCTGTCAAGCATCCTAAATGATACATAATAAGAAAGCTAGATACCTATTCAGAGCAACTACATAACTTGAGCTGTAAAAAAGTATTCCAAACCATTGTGAAAATCCTATCTTCATAAGTAAATGAATCCAGGAAGCACTTCATTCCAACCTGTGTTGTCAAATACAGTAACCCTAAGCTACATGTGGCCATATAATTCTAAATCTTGTAGGACAGTGAAAGTTTAAAGGAAAAAGGTGCCACTCTAACTTACAGCAATAGTCATAGAAAAGATATTTCATTTTATGAATGTTCCAAATTATAATATTCTCCAGAAATAGATGTCACTGTACTTTTTTGATTTCTGATTTAAAATTTAATTTCTTAAAAATTCAAAGTAATATTTACCAGCTGTCTAATACTGCCTAATCTTACTTATTAGGAAGACTATTATCAAAAACACAGAAGATAACAAATGTTGCTGAGAGTGTATAGAAAAAGGAACTGGTGTAAAATATTGATGAATTTGGTTTGCTAGTATTTTATTAAGGATTTTTACATCTAATTTCATGAGATATTTTGGTCTAAAGTTTTCTTTTCTTATAATGTCCTTGTCTGGCTTTGGTATTAAGATGATGCTGGCCTCATAAAATGAGCTTGGAAATATTTTGTCTAATTCTATTTTCTGGAAGAGTTTAAGAAGAATTGGTCCTAATTCTTCTTTGCGTGCTTGGAAGAGTTTAGCATGAAGCCTTCTGGTTCTGGGCTTTTCTTTGTTGGGAGGTTTTTGATTACTGCTTCAATCTCCTTATTAGTTATTGGTCTGTTCAGGCTTTCTGTTTCTTCTTATGATTCTTACCTCACAGGTATTAGAATGCCTATTATCTCAAAAACAAGAGGTATGTGTTGGTGAGGGTGTGTGGAAAAGGGAACCCTTATATGCTTTTGGTGGAAATGTAAATTGGTACAACTATTACAGAAAACACTTTGGAGTTTTCTCAAAATATTAAAAATAGAACTACCATAAGATCTATTAATCCCACTTCTGGGTCCCTATCTAAAGGGAACAAAATCAGTATCTTGAAGAGATATCTTCATTCTCATGTCCATTAAAACATTATTCAAATAGCCAAGATATGAAACCAACCTATGTATCTGTCAATGCTAAAAAAATAGTATGACTTTATACATATATACATAAAGGAATATTATTCCTATATATGTATGTATAGTGTCCCTCACAGAGTGTTTTGAGATTACCAATTCATATGTATGGTCACTGAATCCAACTTGTACAAAATTTGGTATAATATTCTATATAATTAAATGTTTAGTTAAAGCTTTAAGTAGTGAGCTAAAAGAAGGTTGATCTGAATGTACAATATATGTTGTGGAACCATTGCTCACTTTAATTATTAACAAGAAATAACATTTTCGTTTCTTCAATATTTACTTATGAACTAAAAACTGTAACTGTAAGAAGCATTGGAAAGTGATCATGCCAGTATGTGCAATTCTTAAAATTTTTCACAGTGTATTTGCAACAAAATATTTGCAAATATTTGTTGATTATAATAAATTTCTAGACAAGTGTGGTCTGAGAAGCCCGGCAACTCAGGAGGGTGAGCTGAACTTCAGTTCATTCATAGGCATTCCTGGGTTTATGACATTAGATTCAAACTGTCTAACCTCAATTTTCAAGGGTCATTAGGACTGTTCTAGCCCCTCTCTGTAAGAAACTTGTTTCTAGACTTGCCAAAGTGTAGGCCTAAGACTAACAGCTCTGTGGATCCCTGAGATATTGATGACAGTATAGGTGCTGTTTTGTGCTAAATATTTACTCTACAGTGAAACTCAGCTAAGGGCGTGAAACTCAGCTAAGGGCCTGAAGCTCAGCTAAGTTCGTACAGCTGAAGAATCGGGGTGATAGATTGTCCAAATTCCCTTGTCAAGCTGACTCAGTGCCCTAAAACTTGAATATATGTTAAAATACAGAATGTTCATTTATGGATAAATGAATTTCATTAAAACATAGGTGCTCTTGTAGTAGAGAATTCTGTACCATAGGCTGATTTACATTTTTATGAATTTGTTGGCCTCCTAGATTGCTCTGTTCAAATATGCACAAAGATAACATATTATTTCAATTCGTCATCAAAGCCTTCATCCTTTGAATTTCTTTAGAGTTCTATGGAGAATTTCAAAATCCCCTACGCAAAACTTGGCAATGTACACCCTTACATTCTATTTTTCACATTTTAAGACATAAAATTAATAAATATTGCAGTGTCAGATGTTGTGCAATGCAAACAAGCAACTGCCTGCTGCTAGATGACATAATTATTTGATACAGTGAAAGGGCAATATTCATTTTTCAAGCCTGAGTGGTTATTTCTTTATGTTAATACAATTTTAATCCACATTAATATTCTTCAGATGCATTATAGGAATCCCCCTCTCTCTTCCTTTCCTTCCTGGCAGCTCATTTTGCAATATTGTCGCCCTCACCATGCCTTTCAAATTCTTGTCTTTCTCACAGTTTAAAGATAATTTCTTGAGCTTATTACAGACATTCCCACATTTTATATACAAAATTATAAGTTTACACAATTTTTTTAAACACTGTTTTTCTTGCAGTCTGCATTTTGTGCCTATGTTAATCTTCTGCTCCAAAATGCTTTACGTTATTTCTTAATTGCGATATTGGAATTTGCTGAGTGCACCATACTTGCTCCAGAGCTAGATTCTAAAGAAATGCAGGTGCTGCAGAACTGCTAGAAACTGTCACTTTTTATCCTGCTAATCACAGTCACAGTTTGATTAACTGTTTGCCTTTGTCTGCTGCCTGTGGTGATGTGACTTTATTTCTCTCCTCTTGATGGCATCTGGAAATATCTCATAGGAATGAAACTGCAGTATAATTACTTCACACTGAACAGAGAAATAAAATCATCCATTGTAAAGCTGTGTAGGTGTAAACAGGATCTTGAAACTATGTGAGAAAATGACTGCAGAGTCTTTGTTCACTGAATGGTTCTCATTTTTTTTCACATGGTAACAGTATATGAAAATAGTTTGAATTTATAAGGTGCCTTTTATCTAGGTGTTCCGTGTACTTAATGACTATTCTGTGGTGTGGTATTAAGCAAACACGTGTCCAAAATGAAGTCTTTCTAATTCTGCAAATTTAAACAAATGAGAAAATAAAACTAACAATGAGGATATTAAATTTCAGGATGAAAACTTCTAATAATTAAAAAAATCATATAAAAGATCCAGGAATGATATGTCTTATTTAAAAACAAGCCAAAAACCCTAAATTCATTCTAGAAGTACTCCTTCTGAAACAACTTTACACAGAGTCAATCCTCTAGAGAATTCTCTGATGTGCTTCAAAATACTCTACCAATGACCTGTTGATCAGCTGTGAATATTTTAGCCAAAAACTGTATTTAGTTTAAAACATTTGCATCTATGATCTATTCTACTAACTTTGCTTAATTGTAGTGATGATTCTAAACAAGAAAAAAAAAAAGAAACATGAAAGCATAAAACCCCATAGCAACTGGCAAACACTGAACAACTGTTCTATGGCAAACATCGAATTTTATGGTATAAAACGTACAAAAGATGTTTAATATATGAATTATACAAAAAGATATATCTAGAAAAAATTTGAACTCTCATTGGAACAAATATAAGTTTGTTTTCAAAGCTCTTTTCCTGCAGGAAGTCATTTTCAGGAAACGAGGGTTTCAAAAAATCAGTCTATCATTCATAACTCAGAATGGCCTATTTAAAATGAGCTGTGGTCTTTGAAATTAGCTTGCTTTAGATTTCAATCCAGTCCAAAACATTTGCTTCAAAGTAGGAAAACAGTATTAGCAACCTGTCTGTGAGCCTCAAAGGAATGTTTGACAAAATAAATGTAAAAATTTTGAGAAACTCATTTTTATCATATAAAATATAAAACAAATTCAATGCTCATTCATTTGCAACCATATATTTTTTCCTCCAAGGACTACTGAAAACAAGGGTAAGATGAATTCTAAGGCACTGTTTGGAAATATTCTCCATAACAGCTCATTAACAAACTTGAATCCTAAATTTTAGAATCATAAAGATGAGGAAAACACTCAAAGATGAAACATCTGTAGATATAGGAAGTTTTAAATATTGGTTTATACTCACCCAAAACTTTTTGTATTTTAATTTCTGCCTCATCTTTATTTCACAGTATCTGAAATTCTCTTATTTTCTCAGAAGTATAAGGAAACCAAAATACTCAACAAAGCATCTTAGTATATTGTGAGGTATTTTCATCCTGGATTTTAAATGCTAAACCCTATTATCATATTTCTTCCTCCTCTAAAGCTTTGGATAATCTCAAAGGAAAATACCTCCCAAATAATTGGGTTACCTCTATAAATCTTGAAAATCCTGTATTCATGCTTGTTTCATCTGGCATAAGTCTGCAGGTTTGCAGAGGTGAGTAACCAACCATACCCTAATACAGGCAGTAATGTAATTTGAAATGGAATTTGATTCCTCTTTTTTTGGAAGAAACAATCTTATCTGAAAATGAAAATCACAGTACATTTGTGTGACTATTTTACCATAAAAATTGTCACACTTTTTTTTTCAGAAATGCTCAAAAATATGAAAAAGGGTTAATGTTCCATAGAGGGACATCACCTGATAATTGCATAAGAAAATGGTAAGTCTAATATTTTAGGTAGTATTAGCGAGTGGTTCAGACTAATCTCTGTTTTGATAAAAGTAAAATTCATTTGTTAAATATATTAAAGAGATGATTCTATTATATAAAGACAAATATGCATTTAACATTTCATCTGAACTTAGAAATATATCTACAAATAGAGTTATTCCTACTCTGATCATTTAATTCTTAAGAAGTCATAAAAGTTACTCAATGTGATTTAATCATCAATTATGTAAAGTTTATTGCTATGCTGTGTTTCTAAAAAAAGACGTTAGCTTTTTAAGCTAATCATATATAAGTATCAAAATAAAAATAATTTATGGTGCTTTTTTTTTTCCTTTAAATATTTATATAATGTCACCTTTCAATAACTAATGGGGCGTATCCAGAAAGTTGTAATTTTCAGGTTAAGGATAACTTAACAAAAGTTTGTCTACTGACTCACATCTGGTTTTTCACATTGAGTGACCTGAATTTCCAAGAACTATCTTACAACTAGAGTTTGAGAGTATGGAACAGACTAAAGTTAACTAGACCACTGGCACTTTGGACTTCTAACTTTGCTCTTTCCAGCCACGGGCAAAGACTAAAATGATTGACCACAGAGATCTGAGCAGCTAGGTAAGCAATGGGGGCAAGTTTGACTCCTTTTGAACAAAGCCAGACAAAACTGTAGAAAAGGACCTTTTAACTACATTTGTAGTTAGAAGAAGAAATATTTTGACTGGTCAAAAGTGGACATTATAATGCTTATAACTGTCTGCGAGGAAGATAGCTATTCAACTTCTCTTTTGTTTTTATCTTTCTTAAGGGAAATAATCTGCGGACTACGGGAGCAGAACAAGCATGGCTCAGAGGGAATTTTTTCCGCGTGGCAGTAGCGCCGAAGACACCAAGCCAGTGTGAATGGGTGCTGTTTGCCCCTAAGCCTCCCCAGCAGTCTTTCGTGCTTAATGCACCACATCAGGAATTAATATGGTCACTCCGTCATTCAACAAATACTTACAAAGCTCACCTTCTGGAGGGTGGAGGCAACCGTATTAATGAGCATATAAGATCATTTTAGAAAGTGATAAACCCTTCAGTAAGAGCCAAGGGGGCTGACAGGGAGACGATGGCAGACCAGAGGCAGCCCCCAAGCATGCCACTCTCAAGGGAAGGAGCGTACGTTGCAAGCACATGCCTACCTATGGATAGCTCTTCTTGGAAGGAACACCGTGAAACCACAGAGAAGCCGCAGGGGACACTTGGAGTGAAGGAGAAAGTGATGGGCAATACTTTCGACAAGACTGAAGGGCTCTGTAGGGAGGCATCTACACAGGGAGAGCGCCAGCTCACCCCAGGCACTGTGGCCAAGGGGTGAGGGGCTCCCTCCACCGCCGTAGGCCTCTGTCTGGACAGACCAGGGAGCTGCCTAGAGTCTATGCAGAGTCATTGCACTTGAGAACAGGCACAGTAAGGATCTTGTGGATGCTGATCTGGGGTTTCTGCAGCTGATGCCATCCTGAGCTCCCAGGTACGTGGCGCCAGGTCTGCAGGGGACTCGGCTTTGCATTAGCCTTCATATCGCCCCCAACAGGCCAGGGAGGGAACACACAGAGTAGACGCTGCCCTGAGCCGAACCCTGTGACTGGGAGCCAACCGCCCCTCCTCTCCAGCGTGGCGGGATCTGCGCGGAGGAGTTGCCTGGGACTCAATAGGCTCAACCTGGGTAGCTTTGGGGGTCTGCCTCAGCAGGACCTGGAGGTCTGGGGACAACTCCACGGTCCCTGGGCCACTGGAACCTACTCTGCCTGCACCACGTGGCAACCATGGTCCCCAAGCCAGTGGAACAGCCTGCTGCCCACCTGGCCCTGCTTCTGGCTCTTAGGCCTTGCTCAGAAGCCCTGCTCCTGGCTTGTCCCCAGTCCTGGCTCTGAGGCTTTTGCACTGGAGCCTGAGGCTCTGCTCCTATGGCTCCAGAGCTCCCACCAAGCTGGGGACGCTGCGCCTGAGATTCCAGTGCTGCACCTGGACCCCAAGATCTCCACCACTGCTGCAGGACCAGCAGAACTGCTCTAAGGTCCAACGCCCTGCCAGGGACATCCCAGCCGCCAGCTGACATTAAACCTGGTTGTGATTCGAGCTCAGGCTGGTAAGCCATGACCATTGCCTGGATACCTCACCAAGCTGCCAATGTCATCTCTGTGAGGAGCCCTCAGGCAGAGCAATCCCCACAATGCCAGCCTCCATGAAGAGGGTCTGACCCGCCCCCAAATCAGCCTTCCTATGACTATCTGGGGAACAACTCAAAACCCCTCGCAAACATCATTCAGCCAGGCTTGAACTGTGGCAATCACAGATGAACAGGACAAATCAGAACAGCCGCACTACAGGCTTTTAGTGACTACGCCCCTCCCCTGCCACATCAACATTTCTGCACAGGAAAAAAGCTCCACCTAGCGACCTCTTCTTCTTCTAATTAAGCAGGAGAGTTTCCAGCAAAAAAAATAGGTGTCCTACAAACCTATTAGCGTTGAGCTGAGGAAAGAGGTTTCAGTTGAGAAGAAACCCACCAGAGAACTACGGCAACATGAAAAAAGAAAACAATTTGACACTCTGAAGCGATCACAATGGAGCTATAGTAGTGGACTCCAACCGTAAGGAAATTGCCAAAATGACAGAAATGGAATTCAGATTATGGCAAATAAGATGAATGGAATTGAGGAGAAAGTTGAAAACCAACAAAAAGAAGCCAAAAATATATTTCAGGAAATCAGTGAAAAAGTCACTAAAGAGCTGGACAACATAATAAAGAATATAATGGAACTTAAAGAAATGAAAGAGTCATTTAGGGAATTTTAAAACACAGCAGAAATCTTCAACAACAGACTAAACCAAGGAGAAGAAAGAATCTCAGAGCTTGAACACAAGGCTCTCAAGCTAACTCAGTCATTTAAAGTGGCAGAGAAGAGAATTAAAAAGACTGAGCAATCACTTAGAGAGATATGGCAACATGTGAAGCAAACTAACATATGAATTTTAAGTATCCCTGAGGGAGAAGAAGAAAGAGCCAAAAGCATGGAAAAGCTATTCAAGAGAATTATTGAGGAAAACTTCCTTGGTATCACCAGAGATTCAGACATCCAGATACAAAACGGTCATCTAACACTGAGAAGATTCAGAGCAAATAGGCTATCAAAGACACATAGTAATCAACGTGGCCAAAGTCAAAATGAAGGAGAAAATTCTACAAGCAGCAAGAAAAAACAACTAACCGACAAAGGAAAATCCATTAGGCTAACAGTAGACTTCTCAGTAGAAATCTTAAAAGCCAAAAGAAATTGGGACCATATCTTGAATCTTCTTAAACAGAACAACTGTCAGCCTAGAATTTTGTGTCCTACAAAACTAGTAAACAATTGGTGGAGAAATTAAGTCTTTTCCAGACAAGCAAACACCGGGGGAATTTGTCATGAACAGACCTCCCATGCAGGAGCACTCAGAACCGTATTATACATGAGTCAGCATAATAAATACCCACCAGTGTAAAATCACCCCACAAATCTGAAGTTCACAATTCATAAAACAATAGCACAAGACGGAAAACAAAGCAACAAGGTACTACCCAGCATAATGAACAGAACAGCATCCCACATATCAGTTCTATCACTCAACATTAATAGTGTGAATATTCCACTCAGAAGAAGGTAGCAGAACTACCCAGGGACTCTGGGTCTATCTCCCACCTAGTCCTATTAAATAAAAAGAATAGATAAAATTCCATCTGTCAAAGCACTTGGAATTCTTAGGTGGGAGAGAAGACAACATTATTTGGAAAAAAAAGAAAAA